>NC_043749.1:11022283-11267283 GCF_902148845.1 Salarias fasciatus | reverse complement strand
TGCAAGTCACGTGAAACACCGCGTGTGCACGCACATGCACATGCATGCACACACAGCTACTTGCACATATGGAGTCGCTGGTCGTCGGTGCCCTGTGGGACAGAAGGTGTCAGGAAGTGAACATCATCCCTTCCTAAACCCTCCCCCCACGGTTTCCATGGAGACAAATTTGCAGAGCTTGGAGAGGAGAAAACCCTGAGTCTGCATGTGAACACACACATACACACACACACACGTGCGCGCGTGCACAGAGTGCCAGTGACCTTAAGACCGACAGCTATACATGGTTAGTAGGTACAAGGACGGGGAGCAGAACTGCAGGAGCTACACTGAGCGCGCTGTATGGCGAGAACAGATGCACTATGTGGGTGACGGTGGGACTCGCTGGCGCCGTGCCGTCACGGCGAGGGAAACACTGGAGGGACGGACGCATATTCCGTTGGGTCAGCACTAAGCAAGCGCCAACTAGATCTGCGGTGTATTCCCATCGGGCGACTGTGTGGAGTCAGTATATGCTTGTAAGTGTGTACATGTGCATGTGTGTGCAATAACAGCGTGCCAAAGGGGTGAAATGTCATTTAGAACAGGGAGGGCAAGAGATATGGATTTTCTGATCAATGGCAGGATAAAAAAAGAAAGAAACTGATTATGACGAGGCAAAAATATATGTATTGACACTTATTTATCACTAGAAGCAATTAGATCTTAAAAGACTTTTTCCATCGTCATTTTTTTTGAAAATCTCTGGATGAAATTAGTGCGATTCTTCTTTTGATGAATCGGTTCTGTTGATGCTTAAAGAGTTTCGAAGGAATTCCCACAGGGTGTGCCAGATAAAATGCTCTAAATCAGCCAGACTGGAAGGATTTAAGCAGCTGTTTGTGGAGGTTTGCCAATCAAGAGCTAGTGCGTTTATGCTGCATTAACTGTTAATCTGTAACTGACTGCGAAGACGGAGCTCGTTATGACAGCAGGAGTAATAAGCCCGAACGCTACAATGTCGGCATTAAATAATGCACATAGTTAATGCTATGATAGCAGTTTTTTTTTTCCAATATTATCTTCAACTCTGTTTCATATGGCCTTAAATACTTTTTTCTTACATCTTCTGACTCTGTGCTTGTTTCCAAGCACATGAGAATAGGCTGGAAATACTGAAATCTGAGTGTGTAGTCCATGTTATGCAGCAGCCGCTGCCCTGGCAGAAGGTCCTCAGTCAATCTGGGTCAATTAAAGCACCGATCTTTGGGCGCTTAGAGAGCATGCAAATGTATGCACTCCCTCCAGGGTGTCCCCAAACTGGAGAAGAGAAGAGAAGAGAAGAGAAGAGAAGAGAAGAGAAGAGAAGAGAAGAGAAGAGAAGAGAAGAGAAGAGGAGGCCTTGCCACCCGGATGCTGACACAAGACGCTGGCTGAGAGAGCTGAGAGAGCGAGACGCTGAGAGAGGAAACAGAGGATCAGATAGGGGAAGACAAAAATGAACGGATCGCAATGACAAAAGGATGTGCCTGAAACTGGAGAGGCAGAGGTTGGAGAGGAATATCGGAGGATGGCAGCAGAGGTGGGGGGTAACACTGTCTGTTGTACGCTGCAGGGTTTTTTTTTTTTTTTTTTTAACATGACCTTTATGTAACTCAACTACAGGCACTTCCTCTCCGTCTCAGTTTCTTGCCCTCTCATTCACGTTTCCCATTGCCGCTCTCTCTTTAATATGTAGTCAATGAATGGCATTAAAATTAAAATGTTTTTAAACATCGTGAAATCCCTTTTTCTTTTTGCCCCGGTGAGTCACTGACTCGCGGCTGCTACATATTTAAAGCGCGAGCTCAGAAATTCTATATTTCCTTCAAGGTTATGGATTCCGTGCTTCCTGGTATTGTGATACTTCCTCACGTTTGTTCAGAAGTGATACATCGTATTGGTGTTGGCATGGCAACAATCAGCAGGGCTGATCTACAGACTCTGCGCAGAACATCAAACCACTGATTTACACCTTTTCAAAGGTTTCACCCCTAAACACAAACGAACATTCCACACATTGAACACAGCTCACTGCAGCGGTGGTTTCACTGTACAGCGCTGAGTTTAGCAACATCAATAGAAGCACAGATGTAACAGATATGGAAAATGTTGCTGGGAGCCACCTATAGATTTGTGACGTTCAAGGATTTGCTGGCTTTCCGGTTTTTCTCACAGAAAGTTTATTTAGGTCTACCTCTGCACAGATTTGTCGGGTATGGAGGAGTTTTTCATTTAAAACTCCCCAAACAAAGGATTTCTATATTTGCTGAAGCTCCGACTGATTTCTTTTTATTGAAAAGCAGAAGCCTGGGGATCTCATGCCATTTGAAGCCCTTCAACTGCAACTAACAGCAAGAAAACCCCACAATGGATAGAAACAAAGTTTAAATAAATTATTACTAATGACTAATTAAACATATAAACTAATAGCCCCTGTTAGAATTGTTGAATTATTCAGGGGCTCCTGTGTGGGCCTCTGAGTAATAACAGCAATACAAGATGATCTCCTCCTGCTTCGCACGTCTACTGGAAAACTAGACTCCAGGCACCTGTGAGCACAAACAGAATGTTTTTGACATGCATGTTTTCAGCTGCTCGCCCTCTCCCAAGCACCTGGAGCTGATTCGGTTACAGCGGTACAGGTGTACGGAAAATATCAATTACCGCCTCGGTTTCTAAACTGATGTTTATCCATGATAAGGTTCTTAAATAATTAGGAAGGTAGATTCCTTCTGGGCAGCTACAGTTACTGAGTTTCTACAGAAAATATGATAAAATTAAATTTGCTCATATTTATTGCTTAAAATGTGTTTTCTTTGTACAAATTTACCAGACAGTTGACAAGCATTATTACTGTGAACTTTATCCATCCACATACACAATCTTTCTCCTAATCATAGTCACTAAAGGTCATGAACTCTAGGCCGGAGGTCACCTCATGAAGGTTTATGTGATGCCGTTAGCTTTGACAAAACAGCAGTAATTGGTGGCTGGGGAGTCGGACTGAGCTGACCGAGACATTTGTTTGCGGACCTCGCACCAAATTCATACTATAAGAGATAATAAACATGGTTAAATTGGAGACTGAGAGGCACGCAGTTGTCATCGGGACAGCTCCCCACACAGGATTAAAGGCAGTGGGTTGTTGGACAGGTGTCTGATTAGGAAACAGATTTAGTCCATTTTCAATTTCCCGCTTTTCTCGGTGCATTTAGCTTCCTTGCACACTTGACATGTATTTCCAGTGAGAAATTTAAGTGGTTTGAAGACATATGAAAAGCCTGTGATGATGCTGTCACAGCGAGTCTCCGTTTGATCAATCCCGAGTCTGATTTGTGTGTGGCGAGCGAGCGAGAGAGAGAGAGAGAGAGAGAGAGAGAGAGAGAGAGACGGAGTGAGTGAGAGTTGGCGTGAATAAATGAAAGGGCCACTGAAGTGTGGAATTGAGGGCAAGAAGAGACGTTGCAGGGCATACGGCGGTGTTAGAGGGAGGAAGGCAGCTAAGTGTGAATGATGTTCTTCTTGCGCTGGGGCAGACCGCGTCACAACCCCCATTATTCTAATGGGGCGCCACGATGCTTACTGACCTTCATTATCGACAGGCCGGGCCGGCCGCGGAGATGATGGCGTTTGTTCATCAGTTATCAGACAATTACAACATGGGAGTATAGGGAGCTGCTCTGATAATGAAATGTACAAACTTCACCAAATAACTGCTTTGCATGTGGACGCACAAATGCTTATGTGTATTCATACACTCTGATAATCATTATGTTCTCAGGCTAAGTAGTCTTTCTTGATCTAATGAGTTTATTTAGGTCAACAGAAACATGCACGTGTGTAAAACACATTCACCCTCAATGAAAACAAACAGAACATATATGTACATTTATCACAATCACACACTGTGTGTGATGAACGTGGAAGTTTTGTGCTAAACGACACACCCACCAAGCAAAGAGCGGAGCTCTGATCTCATGCAGCCGAAGCCGAAGCCGTGTGTACAGCGGGCTGGCTGAGAGATATGAAGCACTATCTGACAGAAAGGAAGCTATAACTAATAGACCTTTCAGCACACATGCTTAAAGTCAACGCCGCTGATAAGGCTGAGAGTGAGGGAGCATGAGAGGCAGAGCGACAGTGAGGCCGAGAACAAGGAAAAAAAAAAAAAAAAAAGTGGGAGGGAAATTGTTTGAAGAGAAATAAAACAGATCAGCTCATTGGTGATGATAATATGGATATAGAATCCTCAAGCGCGGTGCGCTCAGAGATGGCTGATTGTGCCTGTGAGTTATGGAAAGAATCTACAGAACAACTTCAGCGCAAAGCTGGAAAACTAGAATAGAGTTGAATCAAGCTATGTGTCTGTGAATGGAGACGGAAGCACGTAAATGAATAACAGGCAGCTGCTGAGGACTGAGGCGTGTTGTAGGTGGTGCAGAATAAATGGGTTCTGATTTAATACAGAGACAAGGCAATCTGAGAGCTTTCTGTGGCGGTACAAAAATATCTTATTAGGTCCTCCGGTACGTGCCGCTCTCTGAATAAGCCTCCAACTGAGTCCTTTCTGAAGTGGGTGTGTGTCATCGTGTGCATGTTCTTCGGCGTCTGGCCAAACGTGACTGTGTCCTGGTCTCATTCAAATCAGCTCGCGCTGCAGAGCCCACTCTGTAACGCATCTGTCTGAGTGGACCGTGTGTGTTTATGCACTCGTGTGTAGTTGTGCATGAGTCTGGTGTATCAGCCCAACTGCTCGACTTACTCTGCAGGGAAGTGCTGACTCTGTGTGAGCAATTCATCACTGGAATCATTTCCTTATAGAGGAAATTCTGTACCTACACTGTTTATTCACCAACACTAAAAAAGCGTTATTTGAAGGTGTGATCGCATTCTGTGTTTTACAGTGTTTTTTTTAATTTTTTTTTTTATGAGTGGTCCAGGTTAGTCACCGTTTAAATAAACAACTTACGCAGGAAGATACTCTTTATTAGGAAAATTAAAGCAAATATGACTCAAGACAATATTCATGTTGTAGATGATGTGCGCACTTCATTCGTACAGTTTTAGCATTTTACTGAGTTTTTTTTTTTTTTTTTTGGGCAACTTGTCTTGGTATTGTGGATTACCACTTTGCTGCTTTGGATGTTAACATTTTCAATTCGTTGGATTATCATTTCAGCTTTGTTGTGTTTGGCACTAAGTCTGAAGACAGATCTTGGGGCCTGTGTGTGGAGGCTTCTCTCATCTGAAGCCAAAGAAACTTTGTCTTTTGTTGCTCTCTATTATGTTGGACTCACAATGGTGCTGTAAACACTGAGAAAACATTTTATTGATGTGTTGTGTGCAGTGTGTCTTTCTGTCTCTGACTGGTTTGGTGTGAATTTTGTTGGGATCCAGAATGCAGCAGTGTTGATAACTCTTGCCAGCAGAAGCTTGTTTCTGAATCAGACAGCAAGCCAAGAGTTCAATTCCAACAAAGATGGAGCTTTAATATGCAGGATGTCAATTTTTTACTTGGAAACTTTAAGACTAGAAGCACAAGTGAATGCATGGACAAACACTCATCTGTCCATTGAATGCTCACAAAATGAAATTGCTCCTAGAAGGTGGAGTACCGGTACGTAATTTGTTTGCAACATTTACCTGCCTCTACAACTAGTTCAAATATGGAGGTTGAGTTATGCCCTCAAATTGATGTACTACATATCCTTAAATAACCCAGGTGATGAAATACTTGTCATAAAAAAAAACTGCTGTGTCGTAGTATTCCTGTGCTTTTGAAAAACAAAAGGAATCTAAAATTACACCTAATTAAACTCACATTGCCTTGACATTATTCTGTTACACGTCACTGGTCTTCATGTTACAAACTGAAATCATCATCATCATCATCCTCATCATCATCACCATCATCATCACCATCATCATCAACATCATCACCATCCTCATCACCATAATCATCGTCATCAACATCATCATCACGTCATCACAAGTGTCATCATCATCATCATCATCATCACCATCATCATCATTATTATCATTATCATCACCAGCATCATCATCATCATCACCATAATCATCATCATCACCATCATCACCATCATCATCATCAACATCATCATCACGTCATCACAAGTGTCATCATCATCATCATCACCATCATCATCATTACTATCATCATCATCACCATCATCATCATCATCATTATCATCACCAGCATCATCATCATCACCATAATCATCATCATCATCACCATTATCACCAGCATCATCATCACCATCATCATCATCATCATCATCATCACCATAATCATCATCATCACCATCATCATCATCACATCATCATAATCATCATCATCATCACTACAGACACATTTTCATCTGAAAACTCATTACCACATCAGCCCCAATTTTGCCACCAGAACATTATTTTCAAATCTAATTTCAACATTTCAACAACTTTACTACTTTTCTATTGTTTTAATCAAACGTATGCTTTAGAATTGAAAATAACTTTTGCACTGAAACTGATTATTACAGAAACAAAACCAACCACACAGTCAATGCAATATTTGTCCTACCAGCACGTCCCTCTCCAAAAAATCCCACTGCATTGCTTTGCTGTGTGTGTGTGTGTGTGTGTGTGTGTGTGTGTGTGTGTGTGTGTGTGTGTGTGTGTGTGTGTGTGTGTGAGCGTGAGTGTGTGAGAGTATGTGTGAATGTGTGTGAGTGAGTGTGAGTGTGCGAGTTATTGACAGTGAGCAGCGGGGTGTGTGTGCTATGTTGTGAGACACTGACAAGCTCTATTTCATGGAGCAGAAGAAGCATTTTGAAGTTCTTTAAATCCCTTTAAGGGTCCAGTCGGGGGCTTAGCTTGTGACGCCGCTGCCTCTGCCGCTCTTTATAAGTCTCTTTACAAAATAAAAGGAGGGGGGGGTATCTGTACGAGCCCTCACTGACCTAACCCAGTGTGTATTTTTATGCATATTTCCATGAATGCATGTGTGTGTGTGTGTAGAGAGTTTTAATGGTTAACCTTGAAACGTATGACCTTGCACTTCTTTAAGACACTGTTACATTTTAAAAAGCACGCACGTTCTCCTCCCTCCCCACCCTGACCCCGGTCCAGCATTCACACCCCTCCCTGCCCTTTATTGTCTATTCTGGGAGAGATACAGGAGACAAACCAAACTGACAGAGTTCCAATAGTGTAGTTGTTTGACACAGCAGGGCTGCTGTGGGCTTAACTGCTGGCAGGAAAACTTCATCGCACCCCCCTCCCTGCTCTTCCTCTTCCTCTCGCTCCTACTCCTCTTTCTCATTCCGTCCTTCCTTACCTCTCTCTTTCATTATTCTTGCCTTCCCCTCTGGTGTTCCTGCAACTCCAATCAGTCTCCTCTATATTTCAAGGGAAAGGAGGCCCACGCAGACATAGCAGCGACTTTGTTTTCCTCTTATTACCAGAGCATGTCCCTCGCTGCCGGGGACCGCCAGGTACGCTGGGTTCAGCCGAATCCTGACCGACTTTTCTTTGTAGCTCTCTTTGCAAAAACAACTTACTGTTGTTTTATCCGCGCCTCTTATTCTCACCTTCTCTTTTTCTTTCACGTTCTTTCCTTCTCTCTCCCAAGCAGCCAGGGTGGACAAATTAGCGCCCGGCTGAGCTAAATGTGCCTGGTGCTGAGAGCCAGATGGTGCTGGCAAGAGGGATGGAGGGAGCGAAGGGACGGATGCAACGGAGACAAAGTGCGTGGCACAGCGGCGTCGGGGAGCGGGCTTTTGCACACTAATAAACTATTAGTGCTCGGGGGTCTGGAAGCTGTGCGCAGGCCCTTCGCCAGGGGCCAGATTGACCTGCTCACAGCGATGATGAGAAGGGGGCTCAAGCGAGAAAAGCCGGGACAACAGACAGGGAGAGAGGATTAAGGAGCAAACTCCCGCGGAGCGGAGACTGGCAGGTGATGTCAATATGCAGCGGGAGAGGAAGAGCGGATAAGAACAGAGACAGATATAGAGAGGCGCGATGTCAGTCAGCTGCTGAGAGTCTGATATGTTGTTAGACCTGCTTAGCACCTCTGATCTGTTTCTTCTCCTCTCCTAGAAGTATGGAGCTGACCATCATTTTTTTTTTTTGACTCTTCTCCTAAAAACCACAGGCATTAAGAGCATTTGATTTCTACTTTCCTCTCGCAACTTGGAGCCGTATTTTTTTTTTTTTTTTTTGTGCTGCAGCCCATCTCATGAATCAGTAATAAGATTTCATCCCGGGCCAAGTTAATTGCTGCGATCTGGAAACTGCTAAAAAAAAAAAAAGGTTTAACAAGACACACCAGCAGTCCGACCGCCAAACAAGTTCTCTGTACAAAATCAGAGTGAAAACATTCCCCAAACCACCCCTTGTACATCTACAGCATTGTGTCTGCTTAACTTTAACCTTCTTACTTTTATGTGAAAATGTTACAGACTGTCGTTTCATCTTCTACCAAGATGTGATTAATATTTCCATAATCAAGACTGACCAAACATTTCATCTGCTTTTCAGTAAAGTCACAACATTTTTCAATCTCGGTAATTAATCAAATGATTGAACTGATGACATGATGGCATAAAAATGTCTGTTGTAGCAGTAGTCTGATTCTCCGTTCGCTGTCCTTTTAATAAGGAGAGTCAGTAAAACGTTTCTCCCTCTGTGAGGGGTTTTCTGTTTCATTTTGCCATCGACTATTGTAAAGATTTAAAATATCCCAGAGAACACTTGAAGAAGCCATCGAGGCTCGCTCTCAGTTTCATGGACTCATTTTCTGTCTCGCTCTCTTAGAGGGCTTCTTGGTGACATTCAGCCGCAGACTTTACGCTCCATTTTTTTTTTTTTTTCCACATCAACCTAAATTCCAGCATTTGCTGCTTACATAACACACAGCATACGACTGGACTTCAATAGCACACCAATAACGTCGGGTAATTTCTCATCTGATTTTGCTCACCCTCCTCGATACTCGGCTATTATGGTGCACTGAGCTGCCTCGGCCGTTCATGCATAAACAACACTGGCTGTCGGCGTATTTGCTCATGCACATGCTAACGCTGAGACCGAGGACGGCATGTAGAAAGTGCATGCTGACATTTAAGAAAATACCAGCTGTGTGTGAGTTACTCTCTTGTTGGTGGGTTGGTGCGGATGTTTCGGGAAGCACCCAATGAGCATAGCTAGAACTACTGAAATCAGGAAGGGAGATGGATGGATGTATCGACCTGCACTCTTCTTGATGGATCATGTAATTAAGGTATCTGAAACAAAGTTGGTGATGAAGTTTCAATCCGTTTTTGGTAATCTTGACGAAATAAAGTTCATGTTGAGCTGGCGCCACCCCAGAGATAAACTCAGGGCCCTCTTCTTACCGCTGCAGTCTCTATTGGGTTTGACAGTCATTTTTTTTTTCTTCACACTGTACCTGTAAGCAGAACACGCCTCTAATACAGCAGCTCAGATGGCTCCGTACCAAGCCTGCAAGGCTCACCTCTGCTGGCTTTGGTTCAAAAAGCATAAAATACTGGGCTCTGTATTCGTTGACCCAACATTTGCTGCAGACTGCTGGAATTAATGTGAATTTCTCCAATTCTAATCACACATTTGGCACCGATTGATTGATCGAAGGCGACCATCTGATTCTTGTTCTTTTATCAAGTCCACAATGTTACACTGAAGCTATGGCAGCATGCCTCTTTGGAAATTTTGAACAAATGCCATGAAAACATTTCCACGAATATTAGAATGATCGCACAATACTCTTGAGTGTGGATCCTCGTAACTGTGTATGCAAAGTCTAATATGGAACAACACTGTTTCTGCTTTTATGCGTTGAACACTACCAGGCGGAGGAGAAAATATTAGTATTTGAATAGAATTCAGCATCTGGCATGGCGGTGGCAGCATCATGGTATGAGGAAGCTTCTCTACACATGTCAGAAGAGAGAGAGAGACAGAGCTGTAAGTAGTTTAAGTGGCCAGAGAGGACATTCATGAAAACCTGCTTTCTAAAGCTGAGGATAATGACTCCACCTTTCAGCGGAACAATATCCAAGCTCACCGCCTGGAACCTCCTAGAGAAGCTTTCACACAAGTCCTTCAGCAGAGCGACAAAGCCCAGACTTTAGCGTCACACAACATCTTGAGAAAGTCATGAGGATGGCAGCTTCCAGTCGCTTCCCGTCCAATCCGACAGAGCTTGATGATCTGCCCAGAAGAATGGGATGATCTGACCAAATTAAAGTACGCAAAACAGATTCAAAGTTGTAACTGCTGCCAAACAGACTTCGACAGAAAAAATTAGGGATCTGATTCATTTATTTAAGTGACAGACTCACAATTTCCAGTGTTAATGAGCATTTTCACAAAGAGCAGAAGATTCCACCTAAAGAGTTTCTGAGGAGGACCTACACCCACAGCAATGCTTATTTAATTGTTGGTGGGGTTTTTTTTAATTTGTTTTGCCCTTCCGGTTGATACTAAACTGGGTTTATTGCTATTTTCTTATTCTGACATTACATCATTTCTTTAAACTTGGATACATTCCAATGCACGGGTGCCAACAAGTTTTATACTTTAGAGATGTTATCTATCGTTTTATTACCACTAGACTGCTGAAATTGGATGTTTATGTGAAATTTGTTTTTCCTACAGCTCTACAGCTTGGAAGGGATTTCGAACATTCACATGCTCTAGTAATCACACTGTATCCCTGAAAAACTGGATCCAGCATCACCACAGAGGTAAAAGGGAACATGATGAACTCTGGAGAGGGGGCTGAAAAAGCCCCCCCCCCCCCCCCCCCCAAAATGGAGTTATGCAACTCCAAAGGGTCCTTGGCCCCTCTGGCGAACGCGGACAGGCAAAATCAGTCCAGAGAAGCCAAATGAATGTACAACATTCTCTAAAATCACAGAAAAACCAAAACCTGTTTTCAGTTCGTCATTATAGTTGAGGGAATGCAGTTATAATACAAGACAAGAATATCCATTGTTCAAAATATTTAGAACCATCAACTTAACAAGACCAGGTGAACCGATATTGGTTCCTCAACCAGTTCCTCCAGGAAGTTGCGATGCTGCAAGTTCAACGGTTCATTTAAATTCCACCAATCTTCCTGAACTCTGCACGAACTTGCAATTTTGTCCAATCACTGTAACATGACACAGTACCTGGAGGGACGGCTTCACACCCAGAAGAGACCATTTCCATGCACAGTGGTTTCAGTGGATTATTGTCTTTGTCCCGGTATGTATGGACAGGGGTTAAATCAATTTGCTGTTGATCGGTCACTATATGCTCTGTTCCAGCTGATTTAATTTCTGGTTGACCTACACCACGGAACAAAACAAGAGTCAATAATGAGCAAGCATGAGGGAACGACCCAGAGGACTGACAATCAGCTGGCTTCATCTGTTTGAGATCCTGTTTGTTTTTTAGAGGTGTCAAGTAAATCTACTCAGTATCTGGAATATCACATAAAACGATAATCAGCAGCACCGTCTCACGCGATGTCCAAATGTTCCCAAACACAGCTTCCTGTCTGTGTGAGACCCGCACCACCAGGCCAAGACCCAGCCCCGGCAAGCTCCTCCACTATATCCAACAATATGAGAGCAAAAAGTAAAGAGGTCTTTAGAAAACTTCTGTTTTGTTTGAATTTCAGCTGCAGCAGTAATAAGAGAAATAGTGGGAAATGTTGGAGGAACTGATAAATGGATCCCTGGATTACAAATGAATTACATAAAAAGACAAGTGTGAGAGAGAGGGACCGCAATCGACAATGGGTTTAGAGTTAAGAAACACAAGATAACATTTCAGACGAACAGAAGAGCTTGAAAAGAAATCCAATCTGGAGAACGTGCAGAATGAAACAGTGATACAAGCACAGAGGCGAACACATGAGCTCAGAGGCGTGTGCTTTTTCAAAGGAGCACAAAGCTATGTGTGTTGACATGCCGGCACAAGGGTAAACAGCAACCAGTGCTATGAGAGGTCAAAGGACAGCCCTGTGTTGTGTTTCAGGTCAAGTAAACAGCACAACAAAGCTTGTGTCCGGCGCATGTGTGACGGCGGCGAGCGTCAGCGGGCAGAGAGGAAGGTGGAGATTTGAGCCAGAGATAGTTGTTTTGGAAGGACAGTGTCATGGCTGTGTGTGTGTGTGTGTGTGTGTGTGTGTGTGTGTGTGTGTGTGTGTGTGTGTGTGTGTGTGTGTGTGTGTGTGTGTGTGTTGTGATGTTTGGACACCTGTTCCAGTCAGACACAACACTGGCTATTTTTGCCAGCTTACAAATACACAGAGATAAAGGCATATAACACGCGTGCGCGCATGCACACACACACACACACACACACACACACACCAGACCAAAAACGCACAAATTGTTTTAAAAAGTTAAAAGTTGAGATTTAAATGCAATAAATGTTTTAAACACAAGTTACCATCAACTCTTTTTCTACCTCAGCACCTTTTTCTCTGTAAACATAAGACTGTCCAGACCACACCTCTGTCACAAAAGATGGAAATGACAAATGTGTATTTTTTTCCCCCCAGAATTCCAGGATTGTTCATCTTTATCCTTTATAAGTCTTTTTAAAAGCCGCCTATTTTGGATCAAAATAAATAAAAGACTAAATGAACTTGCAGGGCAGAGCATTACTGTAGTGAAATACAATGGTAGACATAAATCAGTGAGGCTCAGCTTCACACATTCATGCACATGTGATCTACAACACATTTCCCTGGACGGTGTTAGAACAGCTCTCTTCACATGGAAAAGAAACTCGCTCTCTCTGTATGTGTGTGTGTGTGTTTCTGCGTGTGTGTGTGGTCAAAACCTAATTTGTCTATGGGCAAACCCATCTCTGAGGGCTGTATTAGCAGCATTATGCACTGTAATGGGCTGACATGTTAATCTAAAACTCTATTCTCTGTAGCTAATGAACATATCCATCCCAGTCTGTGAATGTGTGTGTGTGTGTGTGTGTGTGTGTGTGTGTGTGTGTGTGTGTGTGTGTGTGTGTGTGTGTGTGTGTGTGTGTGTGTGTGTGTGTGTGTTACTGTTTATGATGTGTGATAAAATGGCAAAGCTGTCCCATTTTTAAGGACCTAATTTCTAACACTGACACTGAGGTTTATGTATTTTTCAACAACGGCAGGGCTTAGAGCGCTTAATTTCACATTTTGTTTTCACATGTGTGTATGTTTGAGTGTGTTTTCTTTGGAGGAGAGACATGAATGTGACAGTTCTGGGTCAGATGAGACCTATGAAGTCAAGCAGCCTACAGAAGACAAAACTAAATATACACACACATGTAGTCATGCACATGCCTCATGGGTGAAGACAACAAATGTTTGGAAAACAAAAGAAAAGACCAAAAGAAAAGAAGCCCAGATTGGAGGAAAAGAGGCTGCAGTGCCATGCCAGTCTTTATCAGTCTACACCTTAGGAGCTATGAGTGCTAAAAACAGAAGAAAAAAAAAAAAAAACTCAAATGCAAAACACAGATGTAGACAGTCCTGGCTGGAGGGCTGCACAGCAGAGGTGACTAGAACAAACATGAAACTGTGATATTGTATTGTAGTTGAGGGCATAAACACACCAGCGACGGCCAAGCTGAGCACAGCCACCGATCAGCCTAATTATCGCTGACACATATAGGATACTGGGGTCAGGAGCTTTCCCAACTGCTACAATATTGCTCTAATATATTCGTCACACCCAAACTTGAGACATCAAATGCGGCGTGGTATTTTTTTCCCCACACTTCTCCCTCATCATTACAAAACACTCTCTGCAATTTCCAATAATGCATCAGGGCCAGACAACCCTCATCCCTCAGCTGAGGGGAGCAAAACTGAGAAGAAATCAATCGCAAGTGAGATTTTCTCTCATTTCTCCATATTGCTTCACCCACTGTCCGTTGCATCATCTCTCCACTCTGTGGCTGGTGTGGAAATGACCACTGGTGTGTTTGTCCTGAGTGTGTACAAACGTATGTGTGTGTGTGTGTGTACGTGGAACGAGAGGCAGCCTGTGCGAGCGCACGCAAGTCATAATGTCTGCAAAATATCCCCGAGGTCTACGACTGTATAACTAATACTTGTATTATTGCTGGAATAAAACATTACGCTGAACCAAGCAGGATTAGAAAACAAGCATGACAGCCTCTACCCACTCCTCTCATCTCTCCCTCTGCTCACACAAACACACACACACACACACACACACACACACACACACACACACACACACACACACACACACACACACACACACACACACACACACACACACATCCATACACAAACACACACAGACATGCATGTGTGGAAGCAAGCAGCCCAGGGCCATGTAGCAAGCAGCCATGTTTCTTTCACAGGAGGAGCTTGTCATCGTCAGGCCCGGCTCTCTCTTCCCCGCACTCGCACTCTTAGCTCGCGCACGCCGTACTGTGACATCACTTAGACCGCGGGGTCAGAGGGCAACGCAGCGCTCTGTGTGCCGAGGCTTCACTGTCGTCATGCTGGATGACTGCCTTTTTTCACTGCTCTTTCCGCTGAAATACACACATAAATGAGACCTCGCTCGCAATCCGTTCATCTCACTTCCGTTCCCTCTGACAGGCAGAGGTGAGGCTGTTTCCTCTCAGGTGGACTCTGTCCCTCCTTCTGCCATTCAGCCTCTCACCATCTCGCCCAGTCCTCCGGCTAAAGACAGTCAACAACCTTTTACTCAGAACAAAAGTCTCCGTCTACTTCCCTCCCACATTTCACCTCACTACATTACCTTTCTGCCGACTAGACGTTTAGATCCTCCTCCCTGGCACGCTGCCACTTACCATCTTTTGAAGTGGTATGGCCTGTATATTCCCATCATCTTCACAGTTATTCTAATAGCGAGATCCTCAGACGAGAGGGGGTATTATAAGGGGTTCCCCAGCAGAGGTGGAGACAGAGAAATCGTACACTGGTACATCTGAGTATTAAATTACAGACCATTTCAAGATGTGCCTTGAGAATCCGGCACCGGGCGACCTTGCTTCTTAAGACCTCGTGTCATTAATTTGTGCTTTGGTTGGTGTATCCTCCAAATTAACTTTCCATTTAATTAACACCACCCACTTGATGTATATACAGGAAGCCTGGAGCCAAATACTTGGAGGAGCCAGCCGACTCCACTTGGTGATCTTAAATCCAAGATTATCATCACCGGCCTCATCTCCTCACATAACCCAGCGGGGGGAGAGAGACACGCGGTTCGGAATCACGCAAGCATCAAAAGACAGGGCTGTGCAGCGGGCAGAGGAGGCTGCTCCACAGCTGTCTCAGCTGTCTCCAGACCCACCCCCCACCCCCCAGGCCGGCCGCCGCCGCTCACCTGAGGCAGCGCGGCGTTGATCTGCCGCTGGAGGACGTCCCTCTCGTGCAGCGCCCCCTGCAGCTTCGTCTGGGACTGGATGAGGGTCTCCTGCGTCTCCCTGAGGGACTCCAGCAGCTTGTCCCTCTCGTCCAGCATGTTGACCATCAGCTGCTCGAAGTTGGCCTCCTGCTCGGAGCCGTTCGGGACGCCGCCGCCGGCGCCTCGCGGGGGACCGGCCGAGTCTCCTTCGCTGATGGTCGGCATCACCTCGCACATCATCTTCCCCCCGCGCGCGGTGGTCTGGGCAGCGCTATAGGACGACTGTCGCTGTCGGAGCGAGGGAGAAGGGAAGGCGTGTGTGGTTTTTACAAGCCCGATAAAAACAGACTTACATTCACCGATAAGTGGGCCTATTTACGCCCCGTGGCGACGCGCCGCCGCCGCCGATGCACGCGCAGATGCGCACCTTCACAAGATATTATTCCTCATGCAACAAACGGACACGCTCGAGCTGTGCATCGCCATACCTAATCAGAGAGAGCGGGACGAGGAGATGATGGTTGACCTTTCATCCATATTAACCGGCGTCTCTCCAGCCCGTGTGCAGATCCGCCCTGCCCGGCGCGCCATGCACTCACATGTAGAAATCCCGGCGTGAGATGATTGACAGTTCGCAGATAGACGGGTGCGTTTGGAGGGGTGGTGCCCGCGAGCACGACAGGGATCACAGTGCATTGGCAGGAAAATAAAACCCACAGGGGGGGAAAAAATAAATATGTATCCGAGAGGAGATCGGCGTCCTTACTCCCGTGGACAGTGAGAGCGAGTCTTATCTGCATCCGCTCTCTCCACTTCCATCTCGCCACACCGCTCACTCCTCCTCCCACACACACACACACACACACACAGTCCCCACTGTCACACTCACACAAACGCGAGCACGTGCGCGTGCGCGCGCACAAACACACAGCAATCTGCAGTTGTCACTACTCGGCTCAGCTCTGGACCAGCTCCCACCGCGATCAGCCTATATAGGCGTGCGCAAAGTGCGCGCGCGCGCGTGCAAAATACAGGAGTGGGATTAGCCGGACGGTCATTCATGTCGTTCGCTATAAGTATAATTACACGTTTAGGACGGATCGCGTTCGAGCGCCGGGCTGAGGACTGAGACTGGGGTCGGTGAATTGTAATTAGCCGAGCTGACAGCTGCTGGGACGAGACGGCCGCTCCGCTCCCGTGGCCGCAGCTTGACCAACCCGGAGTGATGGAGGTGGTCCTCAGAGGGGGGACCGGAGAGCGCACCCTGCAGGACGAGCCGCGCAGACGGAAATCAGAGAGAGAAAATGTTGTAAAACAGTCATTAGTTTGCGCTGCTTTATCGGAGTACTACAGTGAAAGACTGACGTGGATTCTTAATGAAATCCGCGTTGCAATGCCACGAGGCCAGCATTTTAAAGGTGCAATATGGAATATATGTCACAATGACCATATGTTGATATTCCTCTGATAGCTGTTGAACTTTGTGATTTTACCTGCTCCTACATCTGCTCTCTGAGAGTGTAGCTGAGCCACCTCTTGCAGATTTTGACACTTACAGCAAAGTGCACTAACATCTTGTTCAAAGTGCATTAAATAATATTGAAATTGGAATATCCCAAAACCACCCACAGAAACCTCAGACAGATAGAATGCAAAGAAAACTGTAAATAATAATTATCATTAAAGAAAGTTTGTTTCCAGATATGCATACTAGATTAATGTTTATGCATAGAAAATGTGAATTGAATGATTGTGCATTATTGCACATTCCTGAAAAAATTACTCATTTAAAATACATAGTTGGTTTTTCACATTATGCCTCTAAACCTTCAAGCATTTGAGATCGTTTCTGTACCTATGAACGAATTTCTCAAACTGCATAAAGGTTAACGTTTGATTTCAGTGTGATACAAATGAACAAACCACTGCTGAAGAATAAGAGAGACACTTTTTTCACACAACTCAGAGAAAGATAAGAAACTTTAAATGAATGTACATCATTTGACTGCAAAATATTTCTTTTAGCCACCAGACTGAGAAACCTTACAAAACTTCCAACAACGTTAATTAACAGTATCAGGAAGGCCTGAGGTCAACAATGAGCTGATTACTGGTGGTTGTGTGTCGCCATCTCGTGGTAGAGTATATATTCTAAAGAGCTGCTCCAATTCAAGCTCAACTATCAAAACTCAAAAGTGGTACTTCAATGCTTGTCTCTTTTTCTGAAATGTACAGCAAATTTGTAATTTTCTTTCATGAAATGTACTCAAGACCGATTTTATGTAATAGCAACAACAATTGTTATTTCATAAAAATGCTTGTTATTTATTACTGCATGACCAAGCTGCTCTATATGTCTCGGCCTAATTATCAACTAATTTCCCCCACAACAGTGTAACATACAAACTGTAACAACAACTGCAGCATAGATTAGCAGACAGTTACAAAAGTGCCTCCATCTTCCATACATGACGACATCCATGTGGAAAACAGAGGACACTTGAGTGTTGATCATTAACTGGGATGAGCTCCAGACCTCATAACTCTAACTTGATGAACTTCTTTAGAAGAGCCGGACTTATGAGGATTCTCACAATAATATGATTTTTATGTTTCACTTATCTGTCTACATTTGACCCATTTGTTGCTTTGTGTGTGAGGCACATTCCAGTTTGTTCTTTTAAGGTGAGACTTAATTAGTTGGGTTTATGTCAATTTTACTTGGAGTTGGTGATTAATCAAATCTTTCCAAGTCTGCATGTTGGTCAGGGCATAGAAGTTTATTGGACGATGAGAACTGAACAAATTATTCTAAAAACAAAAAAAGAGGAGAAACTATATTTTCATAGTAAGAAATCAGATTTTCTGAAGTTCTCTTAAGGTGTAATTTTCTTGCTTTAAATAAAACCATGCAATTGGCCCAAATATATCAGCTGGCTCTGTTTTCATGGTTTTCGTTCACAGTGTTTTGTCAAAAAAAAGCACCATGCAGGTAGATGAAAATATCTGTCCTGAAGCACTTTCATCATTGTTTTTCCAAAGGTCACTGCACACAGCAATGTTGCTCTTTCAGCAGGAGACCCTTAAAGGCTGATAACATTGTCACTGTCTGTCTTCTCCTACTTGTTATCTGAGTCTAGCAGATTTTTTCTCTAAGCAGCTTTAATCAGAAGCTTTAGCAACGCTGAGAGCGAGACGGTGATGATACATCTGCACTTTTCTGACATAACTGTGAGAAGTGGGTGAGCTGATGAGATAAATGACAGACAAAATCCTATAGCCCGCTGATGTGAAGCCTTCCGAAGAAACTGCTGATTTCTGCTGAGAATGGGCAAATAGTTCATGCAAACTGGTATTGATGTATCTATCCAACTTATGTTTTCTGGTAAGTTGCTTCCATGTTGGAAAAGACTGTTAAACCATTGCTGCCAGTCAAGTCATGAAAATATTATTTAAATCGTCAAACTAAAGAACAGAGAATCTGGCCTGACTTAGATGTAAAATTTAGAAGGCACTGAGAATGCCTGACTTGAATAATTTAATACCTAAAAATTAAAAAAGACCTTTTTTTTTTCAAAATGAAGAAGGAGTGTCAAAATTTTTTTAACTGAAGCATCACAAAAAGTCAATTTCAAGTGGATCCGATCCATAAAATAACCACCAAATTATTTCTAATTTAGGATAATGCTCTTACTGTTGCATTCTGGTTTTGACTTCTGTTCTCATGTTGTGTCGTCAACTGTTGCTCTTCATGTGATCCTCAATGCCAAAACTAACAAAAAATGTTCACATTCAAAAAATAAGATTGTCTTTGTAGTTTGTGATCATGAATCTCAGGGGAATCCAAAAGCAGACTGATGCAGCCAAGTAAAGTTCAATGACTTTATCATAGCAGTCAGGTTTTCACAAGCAGGCAAAGGTATCCAGAGGGTGGTCCAAAACGATAATTCAATATGAGAAAAAGTCCAATCATGGGAAAGTTCAAAAATTGACGAAGCAGGATGTATTGACACAAAGGTATAAAAATGATCTGGCAACATATATAAGAGGGAGGAAAGGAAAGCTTACTGTGAAAGGGAAGACATGGGTGAGTCACAATAGGAGAAGATGATAGGCATTATGAGGACACAGAGACCAAGGTCAGCCAGATACGTTCTTCTTGGTTTTAATGGTTCCTATCTACATTGCCACTGTGTTTGTGTATTTTCATTATTCTTGTTGTACATTCACTTTTTATTTGCATTTAGATAGAGAATAATATAAGGATACTATATGACTTTGAAATTTCATATATATAACTTATGCTGCAAAAGTTATTACATCATCGGATATTCTTACATAATCATCTTCATTTCTTCCTTCTTTTCTATATATCTATCGATGGGACTGGCTACAGTCAGGAGGCCAGGGTGAAGATGGAAGGACCTTGATTTCATGAGACTCATGATGTCACCAGTATGCAATTTAAAAAGTGTTAAGATCTTGTTTTATTTTATTCATTTATTTATTTTTTCTATGTATGTATTCTTGTCATGCATCTCTGCTTTTGCAGAGTGGAAAGTAAGAACACAAAGGGACACAAGTTCAGGAATCATTACTGAAAGAAATAGCTGCAATACCGACAGTCACCGACGGGCGCAGTGTGACGCGCGCTCAGCGACGGTCTCGCGGTGTTTGCGTGGCTACGTCATTCCATGATGGCTGAAGACCCTGGCGGAACAATTTTCAATTTCTCTCTTATTTTTCTTTCTTTCTCTTTACACCAGCTTGCCATAGAGACATGGCAGTACTCACAGCCCCGTTAGGCGCCCACAAATCACTGGTATCGACATGCCCAAGAAAGGGAACCGAAAACGGCTGAAATTCAAGGCCGGGGATGTTTGTTCGGAATCAGGTAGGCTCTGGTTCGCCCGCCCACTGTTAGCACCGCTGCTAGCATTGCTGTTAGCATTGCAGCCTGCTGAAGTTTGGACCGTGTTTACAGAGTCACATTTGACACTCATACTCACAAGCAGAGGTGGAAATGTCTGCATGCCACTTAAAATACGTGTGCTGTAATATTAAGAGGAGATATAAGAGAAATTAATTTGAAATCACGCGATACGTCCCTGTAAATGTCCAACCTCTTGTCTGTCTTTCTCTTAAGTCACTGTTGCTGATTATGCGGATGCGGACCCAGCCGTGGTGAAGTCGGGGAGGATGAAAAAGGCTGTGGCAAATGCGATAGAAAAAGAAGGTAAGACACTGCCAGTCTCTGCTGGGGGGAAGGTTTAATTCCGGGTCCTGAGTGTAAAATAATGTGCTGCAGTTAAATTACTCTGCGGACTGGAAGCCTCTCAGGGCGCCGTGGAGGAAGTCCTGTCGTCCGCATCAAGTGTCACTTTGGACGCTTTGGCCAGCGGAGATGACGCTGATCCTGAAGAAGATGGAGAAAGCGGAAGTAAAGTGACTCGCAAAAAGAAAAACAAAAGGCGAAAGGGTATGGTTTTATCCTAATGTTGCGTTCACACCGAACGCGTCGCAAGCGTCACGGGCGTTGCTTTTACATTCAAAGTCTAAAGTCCAAAGTCAAAGGACGAGCTTCAACGGACCTGACGCGCGTCAGGCGCTTTTCCAGCGGCGCTGTCCGAGCTTTTCTAGCGTTGGCGACGCGCGTCACACGCGTTCACGGGGAAAATTGAACTTTGGAAGCGTCAACGCCGAACTTCATCTAATCACAGACGAGCACTCTGAGCGCTGTAGAGATGCGCGGATGGCTCATTTTTCCATCCGCCTGCCATCCGCCCAAATGAACGATTTTTTTTAATCAATTTTCAAAACCGAAACCCGCCCGATTGTAATTAAAATCTTAATTTTTCCGACACGTCGTCCGCCCGATCCGCGGTTATCCACGGGCTCCGCGTGTGCAACCGCAATCCGCGCATCTCCAGAGTGCTGATGCGGGCCAGAAGGTCGTCAAACTGGGCCCGGGAGAGGCGGAAGTACCGCTGAAAGCGAACCTCGTCCGTACGCAGCTCCTGGAGCAAATGGTGAAATTCGCCAAATTGCGAAACGCCGCTGCAGGATGGGATGAACCCAAAAACGTCGCATAGGCGCCTGACGACGCCGTTTTCTGGCTTTCTTTATTAAATACAGCCAAGCCAGTGTCTCTATTGGATCCACTGTTGTCAACATGAAGACAGGACACAGAAGCTCCTCCCACTCCCGCCAATGAGCTGCCGCGCGTCGGGCGCATTGCAAGCATCGTGTGTAATTTGAACGCGCGTCGAATTCCACACTTTACACGCGTCAACTTAATGTTGTTGTGAAAAATATGCTGGCTGCTTAAAGAAGATGTCCAAGTTTTAATATTTTGTTTTGGTGTTTTGCTTCTGCAGAAAACAGTGAGAGCAGTGATGGAGGAGAATATCCAATGGACATTTGGTTAGTGCTTTCCTCCTACATTCGACCAGAGGATGTGTGCAGATTTTCTCTGATATGTCGGAATGCGTGGACCGTCACTTGCACTGCAGCATTTTGGACCAGGCTCTACAGAAGGTGAGATGATTTTCATATTTATGTTTGGAGTCCTGTAAGGTTCAGCGTGAAACGATAAATCATTTATAGAAAAAAGTAAACATGAAGATTCTGCTCTTTGTTGGCAACATCTGTTTTCATTTTTGTTCATGCATTCTCTTTAAGTAAAGGCATGACTAAAGATAGTGTGGTAACCATTAAATTAAACATACTGACAGTGTGATTCTCCTTCTATTGTAAAGACACTACAGGATGGACGTTGATCTGCCCTTTCGTCTTCAGCCTGACTCTATGAGTCGGATGCATTGTCTTCGAGCCTGTGTGATCCGTTCGCTCTTCCATTTGTATGAGCCATTCACTTTGCGTCTGTCACAAACTCCTGCACTGCCAGAATCAACGCCCACTACTTTACTCAACTCCAAGGTAAAAAAAATAGATGTTTGAGTTGTGTGTGATTGCAATTCATATGGCGATTTTTTGTGTGTATAATTTCCACCTACATAACCAGCTTTCATGTGCGAGGTCAGTCCTAGACCTGTTGTAGCAGGGCAGCTGAGAGAGCTACTACTTTGTTGAGCTTCATGTGTCTGGTTTTAGAGAAAACTCCTCTCAACCAAACCACATGGTTCCACACATGAAATTCAACAGAAAAAAAAAACAAACTTGTCCAATTTGCATTTCATATTTTCATTACATGAAAAACAAACCTGTATTTGTATTTTTCTTGTGAAAGTTGTTTCTAAACTAGTCTTTTTACTTAAGAAATAGATATTCTCAATGTTTAATGGTTTTCTATTGCAGTGTGTACTCTTCTGCCACAAAAAGGTATCGGGGACTCGGCCAGAAACATTGTGGGAGTTCAACTTCAAATTTCGGAAGGAGGTAGCAGCTCTTTTACAACTAGCACTACATTCTTCATAGAAGTATTTTGTTTTTTCCTCCTGTGGTTGTTTATGTGACAAACATGTCTTTTCCTTCCCAGCATGGACACAGTAGGAATGGGTGTGCCAAGTCCCTGCACATGCCAAAACAATATGAAGACGTTCACAATAATCCGGACTCTGACTGCTACGTGCTTCAGATCAACACCCTCAACTTCATCTACACACCTGTTGTAATGGGCATGACACTAACCCTGGCAAGTAACCTTTTTTTTTTTTTTTCCTTTTTATGGGGCAGAACTGTCCTCTCAACCTTTGGACAGTAATGAGGTACAAGGGTTATAAATGATGCATTATATGGAATGGCGGTTTTTTTCAGGTTATTGCTTAATTTGTTTTTCTAACACACCCAGCAACACACTTCTTTAGAACACTTTGCTTTGTCTTGCACACTGATCAGTCATAATATCCTGAGCTCTGAAGGTTTGCTGTGGTATCTGGCACCGAGACGTCAGCGACTCATGCTTTAACTCCTGCAGGTTGTGAGGTGGCGTCTCAGTGGAGCCATCTATATCAGTCAACCTTGGCTACCACTTAAACCTGACTTGGACTTCTGATAGACACTGACCCTTTGAGAGCAGAAACAGCCCATAACAGCTGCAGCTGTAGAGATGATTCTTCTCACTGACCTATAGGATGTATACTTATTAACAGTTGCCAGCTTTAGTGTTGTCTCTTTTTGTTTTTTGTTTTTGTAGTCAAAATGAAAAAGGTGCAGCACATCTCACCTAATGTGACAAATCTGTCTTTCCTTATAGTTCACAATCAATGTAAGCACAGACATGCGCCACCACCGCGTCCGTCTCGTATTCCAGGACTCGCCACTCCACCGGGGGAAGAAAAAAGGGGATCAAGGCGGGACCCAGGTGGTGTTGGACCCGGTACACAGCGTGAGGCTCATGGACTGGTGGCACCCGCAGTACCCCTCCCTGCTCTGCTGAAGAGAGGAGCAGCAGAACGTCACGCTGGCAACCCTGCTGTTGACTCGTCACTCTCAGAATAATAGACTGATACTGAAGAATCCCGGGTTAGGTTTTATTGCGCATTCACTTTGATTGTTGCTATGTTTGCAAATAGCCACCACTGATTGGTCCATAATGAGATTTTCTGCTTTGATATACAGAAAGGAGGGGAAAAATGTACGTCTTTCGCGTGACCAGATGAGGTTCACCAGTATTCTGCACAGGCAGCGTTACTGCATGGTAAACAAACAAACATGTCTGATACAGATCTGCACTGTTCTTCCCGTGGTTTGTTTTATTCTCACATCAACATTTATTGTCAAATATCCTGAGTTGATTTGAATTTTGGCAATGTTGAGTCAACACAGTCGTAATATTTTTTTTGGGGAAAAACTTGTTTTTAATTTTCGAGGCAGCCTCATTTCGTATGTGACATTAAGTCTGAGCTGCACTGAAGGGTCCAAAGAGTTTATTTACCTCAATAATCTGCAAATCTGGGAAGTGTTTCTTTGTCTTATGCCTTTACTGGCTGAAAAAACAAAAACACAAAACATGACTGTCTTGTTGCTGATTATTTGAGCCACATCATCACTGCCACTTGCAGCTTTAAGTGTTTTACAGTGGCTCATCTGTTTTGAATGTATGTAGAACTTGACCGATCACCTGCCGGAGGATAAGGACAGAACATGAACATTGGGTTATTCAGTCACTAGACCTAGTTGAAATCATTTAAACTGGACTCTACACATTTTAATTTAAATATCAAGGGAAATGTAATTCAGTTACCTACATTCTGCTTGTGGTAGTAATGTTCTAGTGGATCATTAGCAGCAACTGATTGCAAAGGTGGTTTAGTTTGAGCGTAATGAGTTCTGATAAATTTAGAGCGTTGAAATAAAAAGTGAAACTTCCCCACTGGAAGGTCTTGTGTCTTCTCTGAAATGTTGATTGTACAAAAATAGCTGTTTCTGCTTCCCTGTCATCGTAATGTTTGGTGTCTGGTGAACCACAAAATACCCACATTTCAAAACCTGCTCTGGATTTTCTGACAAATATTCCTGAGTTTGCTCTCAGTGGTATGTTTGGGTACTTTTAGTTTTGCCCAGGTATGTAACTTTACTCGTACTTCAGCACAGTTTACACTATGTGCTCTGCTACTTTTCAAATCACGTCACTCCTGAGTAGAGGCTGTAATGTGGTGGTAAGCAGAGCACTCTTACCTCAGATCATTAAAAATCCCCAGTTTCATCTGATCTTTTCTGTGTGAAGTTGGCACTTTATCCCAGTGTCTGCGTGGGTTTTCTCTGGGCTTTCTGGTTTGGTTCCATAATCCGAAAACATGTTTTAGGATAATTAATGACTTAAAATTTTGAAAAAGGCCTGATTGTCTGCCCTGTGATGGACTGACATCCTGTCCAGTGTTCCCATATACATTTTATTACTCAAACAACTGAATTAACATATTTTTATTGAGCTTATTCTTTTAACATTAACAATCTCCTCTTGTTTCCAAAACAACTTGTCAGTGTAATTTTGTGGTACTTAATTCATAGCTAGGCAAATATGCTGAAAAAAATGTATATTTTTTGTAATATCTACAGTAAATTCAATTGAAAGCGCTTAAAAATGACCCATGGTTTTGTGAAAGTGAATTTAAGTACCTTTAGTCGAGTTTTCAAAGTTCAATTCAAGCAATGTAACGTTGGTCAAGCTTTAGTGCAAACTCCCATAGATCTTTGCACCTCTGGAAAAAGCTCGACGCCCCATCATCTGATAAGAACTTGTTAAAAGCACAATTAACTGATAACAACGTGGAAATATAATAAAGAAAAAAAGTGCAATCTTTAATACATACAGGAAAATTGCAACATCTTCGTGCCTCTGATATGACATTCTTATATGACATTTTGTCCTTAAAAAGAAAGATTTTGCAAAATTGTTGATAAACATGAATAGAAAAGAAATCACGTAGGCCTCAGGAGTATTTTTAGCACAGAGTCAGAGGACTAGTTAAAACTTCTTGAAGGCAACAAGCATCGCATCATAGCCTTAAAATACCCCAGTGTGTATGAGGAGGGGGGGAACCATAGAAAACTCCATTTCCCAGAAGCCCCTGCGGGCTCTGCCATTGACGGTGGCACAGGTGACCGCAGACGCGCTGAGTTGTGACAACATCTCGACCGTCAAAACGAAAACAAATTGGCCTCCGAGGTGGAAGCTGCTGCGCACGCTGCGAGAGGGAGTCAGAACGCAGAGGAAAAACCTTCAGCCTCCAGCAGTTTGGGTCCTTTTCAGCGCGAGCTCCCCCCCTCCTCCCGGCGGTGCCCGCTGGATTTGGTGTCAGCGCGCGCAGCAGTGGGCACGCACTTTTCCTCAACCCGACTCTCCACTGCGTTCTGCCTGACCTTCACAGCGGTAAGTGCAGTTCGTCCACCGCCTCTCCAACAGGTTCAGCTCAAACACCGCTGCCTCTGTCAAACCCCACCCTGCGCACTTTTGAAGTGCGCATTTATTAGATTAATCCCAGGCTTCATTTTAAGACTTTTTTTTTTTTTGTTTATTGCAAATTAAACCACCAAACGAGCTCTGCTGCTTGTTTGTTCTTGGAAAACAAAACCCTTTGAATGCCTTTTATTTACTTTGACAGTTTTAACTCTGAAATCCATTTTTATTAAATTACACAAAGTTGCATTGTCGAATTTTTTTTTTTTAATTTACATTTACACATCTGATCTTAACAATTGTAGAAAAAAGAGAACCACTTCAACAGAAGTCAATAACATTGTCACATGCTTGAATGTCACTTTCACATTTTTTCCCCCCTCATACTGTTTTGGTTCACTGACTTCTACAGTTATAAAATGCAATTCGTGTCAGAGCCACACTTGTCTGTACTGTCACTAGCCTGCCTTTTGTCTCTCTTTAAAAACGGATCCCTGGTACTACTAATATGACACCCCAACGAGACACTTTTCCCTATTTACTGTCATCTGTTTGGAGCTGGCCCCTCTTGCCATTTATGAGCTGCAGCCAGACCAGTATCAGTAACAACACCTCAGCCCTGGGGTATGCTGCTATGTATAAGCTGTGACTGTAAACTGTACAGGCTGCAATGCACTGCTGCTTATTCAAGTACTTTGCTTGAAAGTCCTACACGGTGCCAACACAAAAGTAATGAAGGCTGACCATTTATGTCCCCTTTGTCCCCCACTTTGCACTGCGGGGTCTCTTGTCCGTGTGTGTATTATTAGTCTGTGTGCGCACAGTTTGTCAGGCCTGTTGTTGTGACATTTAACAGGAAGCTACATGATTTCATGCATATCGGCAACACATTTTGCTTTATAGATTGCGAGTTTTCTGAGAAGTGTAAAGTTCAGAAACAGATTCAAAGATTCTTCCGCACTGCCATCTGACTCCTGAACTATTGACACAGTCTCACACACACACACACACACACACTACCTCACAAGCAAAACACTACATGGAGCTGATTTCACAAACCCATGCTGCTGTAATTACTCCTGTTTTATTTGTACATAAACTCTTCTTACATTGTTTTATTGTTTTGCACTGCTCCTCTTTACACATCCCATAGTTTTTGTTTGTTATTCCAACCTTTTACTGTTTGCATACACACTGCTTTTAATTAAATATTAATTTGAATTTTAGTGTCGAAATTCTCCGTGGACAGCAGAGAACGAATTTCATTGTGCAGGAAAACATGTTTTCGCTTGTACACACAACAATAAAACCTGAAACTTGACACTTTTTTTCTGGGAACACTTTCTTTTTAAGTTTTACTGCAGGTCAAAACTTAATGTTTTCCATCCACAGATAGTTTGCCTGCAGTCTCCACACTGATCCGGAGGCTTTCCTGGAGCTGGAGTGT
Source organism: Salarias fasciatus (assembly GCF_902148845.1). Classification (NCBI taxonomy): domain Eukaryota; kingdom Metazoa; phylum Chordata; class Actinopteri; order Blenniiformes; family Blenniidae; genus Salarias; species Salarias fasciatus. Next base: position 11,239,526 of record NC_043749.1, on the reverse strand, counting down.
CCCCTCATTTCACACTAGAAAGACATTTGACACTTACACTCTGTCCCCTGACCCCTGACCTCTGTGCACGGCTTCTGTCATCAACCTCACTCCTCAGTTCAGTGGTCAGAGCAGTCGTTTTAGCAGGCATACATCGTATTAAGTAACAAATCTTTCTTAGAGGCTGTGTTTGTGTTAATAATTCAAGTTTGACTTTCAGTGTCTTTCTTAGAAGTTTAAAGTTAGCGTGGGTGTTTTAAAGATAATATTGTGTGTCACAGTTAAAGATGATGCCTGAGTTAGTGGTCATGGATTTTATGTTGGTCATGGGTTATGTGTTAGTGGTGACAGGTTTAAGTTGGTGGTTACTGATTATAAGTTAGTGATGAAGTTTTAAGGGTCAGTAGTGTTGGGTTTTAGGATTATGGGTTGTAGTGGTGATGGGTTACAAGTTAGTGGCAATGGACTCTATGTTTTTGTGTTGGTGGATAAGGGTTATAGTCAGTTGTGATGGGTTAAGAGTATTGCAAATGGCCTATTTGTTGCGCCTTATATGTTAGTGTCGGGCTGCACAATTAACCGATTTTAAATCGTAATTGAATTATTTACTGAACCAAGTATTACAAAAAGGGAAAATTGATTTTCCATTAACCGTGCCCGACATGGTGGGATCCCGGGTCCCCTGCAGCCCCGGGCGCACCGCCGCGTCACGGGAGATGGAGCTTGAATGCGTGCGATAGGTTAGGACCCAAACCATTGGTGGGGAAAAAAGTTGATTTAAGGTCTTTCAGCTTTGCCATAAGCATATGCTTGATTTAGCCTTTGCACGGTGAAGATGTGCAGCTGAGGACGGGACGGATCCACAAAGTGAAACCAGAGGGGTTACTGAGTGCGCACAGTGTGAGGAGTTCAGAGGTCACCAGACACACTGAGCTGTGAGGTCACTGTCAGCCAGGCCAGAGGTCACTGGTCAGTATGTGGAGCAGCGGTGATGGCCGACGGACTGGATACAGTCTCTTTCCAACACCGCAGCTGAAACTTACCCAGATGTCCAGCAGATGAAGAATTCTCAGTGGAGGCGTCCCTTATTTCTTGTGTTTTATTAAGGATTATCGAAGACCTGGCAGGATCTGTATTTTAACATCTGACCCAGAGTCTAATCACCTTGTGAGGAAAAGTGCACGGATTACGACAGTGTTTCCTGGAAAACTGTGTGTGAATTGGGTTGTGGGATATTTTCAGGCTCATTGGTCTCATGTCCGCTTGAATGTGGTGATGAGATTAATTTTCTTAAGGTAAACACAAGCAGGCAGCCTTACGCACAGAGATGGATGCACACGCACACGAGCACATCAATGGATGTAGTCCAGTGTGAAAGAGCATCAGGTGTGTGTAAATACACACATCTGTTTGCCATATGGACAGCTCTCCCGTGACCCGGACGGTTTTCTGTGGTTAAACCACCGATGAACTATCTGGGGAGTTCCAATAAAGAAGACCTACAAAAACAAAAATAATAAACAAACTTCATGTCAGGTTTTCGGAAAAGCTTCCACATCTTCCACAACGCCGCAGGAATGACAGTGCAACATGTGCTGCATGACGGCATGACCCATGATCTAACAGGGCCGAGTGTGGGTGGGACGCTTTAGGGCATGTGCTGAATGTGTGACTCCACTTCCTCTTCTTACCTCCATTCCACTGTTTCAGATCCTCTTTTGACTGACAGACAGTAGTGGCAGTCTTCCTCAGTCTCTTGTTTCTCTGAAAGAACAGCGTTTCAGCTGCATTTGTGAAACACACTCCGCAGCTGCTCGGCTGTTTATATCTGGACAATTTGCTTGTTAGTGTTAACTGTGGGGATCAGTCGTGGCTTTTAGATGTGGATCTGTGAATTTTTTTTATGGTCCGTGACAAATTTCACAATCATAGTTGTCATTGCTATCGGTGTTCTTTCAAAACGTTTGAGGCCTAATAAATATCTACCTTATGACTATATGGAAAACAACTACATAAAAGACATTAAATCTTTGTGATCAATAGTTTCCTTTTTTCTTATCGTATACTTTGATTCATTTCCTTCAAGGGAATTTTTCACATATGTTGTAAAATGAAATGAAATTAAATGGAAACATTGAAAATATATTTTGTGTTCTTCTGTTTTTGATATTCTGTTCAAAAAATGGTCATGTGCATGCTAGAGACCACTCTCTTAATTCTTAACTGTCTGAACTCCTCTGATAGATTTTATTTTTTCCGTTTATTTCCCAGAATTCTTTCTACTGATGCTTCGTCAGAAATGATGCAAATAGAGAGAAGACAGCTGCTTTCCCTCTCAACTAGTAAATTCAGTACAGCTCTAAATTAAGTCTTCAAATCCATTGATGAAATTCAGTCTGACATTGCACTAAATCCTGATATTTTTTGAGGAGGATCTCTACAAGTTAGTCATGAGGTTCGTCATGTAAGGACCCTGCTGATATTTGCGAGCAGTGGTTGGAGCCATACACACTGACATGCACAAACCTGGTCTAAACTTATGAATTCCAGCAGACAGGACGTGTTAAACACACCGCTCAAACATTAAGACAAAGGGGAAACTAGGTTAACTTGAGATTCATTTTATTTCCCATTGTGGCAGAATCATCTGATATCGATGTCTATGCTGCCATGTATGGAAACAAAACATTACTTTGCACCGTTTAATGAAAAAAATCACCTCCTTATTTGGTCAGATGACAGGAAGTTATTTAATACACATATGTGCACACACACACACACAGAGTTTTGAGTGGTTTCGATCTTCTCTCATTATACTTGCCGGCCTCTTCTCCCTTATGCTTCCTCTTCCTCTCTTAGACTGAACGGTCAGTGGATGACATGGAAGTACTCAGGATGAAAGTCCAAGACAGAGAACGAGACAAAAGATAGACAGTAAGAATGCCAGTGAGCGGAAAGTTAGTGTGACAGCCATAACCAAATTTAATGTTTGTGTGTACGCTATCCACCAGCTCATCTCCCAAATGCCTTTCATTCCTCTATCCCCGTACATGGTGAGTCTCATCCAAGCAAAAAGAAATGTTGTACGTCTGGTTGGTTGGTTACTGCAATACTCTTTCTCATCTGCAAACACGGTCATAGAGCCCCACTCTGTTTACTCTGCTTTAATAGCAGATGATTTATATAAGTCCAAGCAGAAGTGGAGTGCTCTAAAAATAAACCATTAGTGGCTTAATGCAGATTTATTGGAGCATAGCATATGTACAGCTGTCGATCCATTTGTAAATCCCAAATATGCAAAGTTATTTGCCCATGAACAGAATTTTCAGCTTTAACAGGTCAGAAAAACAAAACAAAAAAAAACCCCCACCATGAAATCTTTGTAATTGTTGTATGACGGATATGCAAAGTCAAATTTAGAGTGGCCAAAACATTGCTAGAAATAGTTTCTTCATTAAATTCCATAAATATTATTACAAAGTGCAAATATATGAAAGTGTATGTGTCACAGCGATACCTGCTTCATCCAGTGATCAAACTTCAGTTAACAAAGTCTTTGCAGCCACGATTACTGGACCATTAAAGGATGGGAAACCTGCCTTCTCGACTTTTATTCTGTGTATGTGGGTGGTGGGTGTATTTGTTTGTACGTGTGTTTGTGTCCAGTCTCCTTGATATTCCATTGTCAGAACGTGAGATTCTGACTTGACCAGCAGTGTTCCCTCCCACACAGATGATTTAGGATTGGCAGGACTTGACAGGAACGTAGCTTCCCCAGCCAATAAGCTGAGGGCCTTTGTGGGTCCTGCCCCTGGACCGAAATAGCCCAGTAAATACACTGTGGGCACTATGAGAACTGGAGCTGGCGCACTGGCGAATGCTTTGTATACAAACAAGGGATTCTTGTCAGCTGAGCGCCGCTGAACCACGCCGGCCTGTGTTCTCCTCTGTTGTGATAGGGACAACTAGCTTAGTGGTCACTGCTAGTGTTTTCATTTAGGGATACATGGAGAGGCACGAATTCCTGGGCTCATTGTTACCATGATGTATAATCTATTTGATTTTTTTTTAAATTTATTTTCAGTTCTCTCTCAGATCGTATACCACATTTACTGGCTTTGCTTATTTACATTGTGTTTATAACAAATGCCATAGTCAAATAGTGATCGACTTGCTGACTGACTTTACAGCTGAACGCTGTATTTTTGTGTTAACTCTCAACAGAGAAAGAGTTCCATAACATATTAAAAAAAAAACCAAAAACTGTTGAGTCTCTTGAATTGATGCTGTGGACATAAAATGTGTATTTTGTATAAATAAAAACTCCTCTTAATTTTGCACATGCACAGGAAACGGTTGTTTGATGTGCTGTGTAGGGAAGGACTTGCTATGATGCATAAAATGCTGAAAATTCTTTAAAAGATCCTGTGCTCCATGATTACGTGTGCTCTTTGTATTCTGCAGTTCTGTCTTTTTCTTTGGAGGAATGTATTTTTCAACATATTCTTGAATGCACATCTGATACGGATGTTATTCTCTTCTCTCGTAAAGCCACCAGTCAGCGGGGGAGTAAAGATCAAAGTGCTGGTACTCCACGTCATATCAAAAACATGTAAATTATACTTCTTGCTTTTGCAACGAAGGGTGTCAAAACACTACTACATTGATTCAGCTCTTCTGCAGAGCCTGTATTTTGATGCAGTCAGTCCGTATTTTTTTTTTTTTTTTTAAAGTGAGCGACACTGCAATATTTGGATTTATTATCAACCTTGTCGAAATGCTGACTTTTTGAAGTCTTTATTCTAAAGTTTGTCCATTCATTAAATCATCATTTTATGACTGACTCCGTTTTTAAATACTGAATTCCTCACGCAGTGTTCAGAAGTTTAGAAATCAGTGAAAATTGTGACCAGCTTTTATTTCATCTTTTTCGGCTATTAAAGACTAGAAGCTGCTTGTAATATCACAAATTTCAAAGATGATCAAAGAATATTAAGTATTCAAATTCAATAATCTGGCATAAAAGAATGTGTGGACCACAAAAAAAATGTAAAAAAAAAAAAATGAAGTGCGCTTTTCTTTGACAGTGCTGGTTGTGTTCAGATCTTAATAATATTTTATATCATGTAGGGATTTTCCTGTGTGACACAGTGCAGTAAGTAGCTGTACAACTAAAGAAGTGAATGTGCTGATTCACTCCCACAAAGGTTTAAAGCTACATAACAGTGACTATGACCAAAATAAGAAATTACTCCCATTTGATGAGTTTCTGCTTGTGTCAGAGTCACTGTCAGCAGACGCTTTGTGCTGCTTTAAGAAGGAGGCCGGACAGGAGGAGGAGTTCTGCAAATGCAAAAGAGGGAGGATGGCAAGGAAAAGAGTAGATGGGTCTGCTGGACACAGGGCTCTCCTTGTTGTTGTCCCAACATACAACATTCAGACTAATTTAGGGGAAGAGGAGGAGGAGGAGGAGGAAGCTGAGCTAGTAGTTCGGGAGAGGAAGGGAGGTGACTAATAGTGACAGTCACACAGCCTACTGTAAGTCGGCTGTTGGGTGGAGGAGTGGCTTCACGCCAGCGAACCGGCATATGTATGCAATAGTTGGTGGAGCCAGCATCCAGTTACTGTGTGTAGCGACACGTGGAGCAGCAGATTTCACCTGGATACCTTCACTATGTTGTCTTGGGGATAGTTGGAGAACTGCTGGTGAGAATCGCACAAAACATTCAGACACGCTTCCTGTTAAGTGTAATTCTTAATAGTATTGTTTATTATTAAACAGATGAAAGAGCAGTGACAGAACTAGTCTGAATTTGATGTAAACTAGAAACAATTCCTGCAGTGTTCCAAAAACATTATAGATCATTACTGAAGATTGTTGTTTGCAACTGTTGTTAGTTTGTTTACAGTGGATGTTTAAGTGCTCTCAGCAGTTGTGTGGATTGAGAATCAGTGATTTTTGAAGACATGATGAAGCGAAGTCAGTGATTTTTATCGTATTGATGAGCTACATACTTATCATTGCAAATGTGCTTCCAGAAAGTGACTTTCAGCGTGTCTGACTGCCTGTGAATACCTTTACGTGGAAATTTTACACTTGTGTGCAGGTCTGGTGTGTTTACCACATGGTGCTGTGTGTGTCGAACCAGTTTGGTCAGACAGGAAATACTTTTGCTGATTCCAAGATAAGACGACTCAAGTTTTTCTTCTGACATGTGAAATAATTCACGATAGGCGGCTGTCACTGTCAACAACTTACAAGCAAAAGGAAGAAGAGAGCAGAAACTGTTGCATCCAAGATAGGTTTTCTTTTTTCGTTCCTGGGTTGCCTGCAGAGGAAGTTGCTTCACTGCAGACAAAACTTGGGAGTTGTGAAAACTGATGGAAGAAAAAGGGGAAGTGATGCATTGTGGTTGTTGTTGTTAATGCTGCTCAGTTGTCTCTCCTGTGTTTATTTGCGTTGTACTTTGATTAGATGCAGTGTTACTCGAGTTGTGTGTGTGTTCTTGATTGTTAATTCCCAGCTGGCGAGCTCTATTCTATGAACTATGAAGCGGAGTGACCTGAGGACAGGGTCGGTCCTGACAGACTATAAATAGGAAGGTGACGAAAACTGTGATTCAGACACACTGTTGATGAGCGGAGGTGATTCATTCACATGACTTTACGAAAGTTGATTACTGAGTAGAAATCAGCGATGATCGTGACTCCGGTCAGTGGACTCACTGCTGCTACATTTCTCACATTTTCCCCACCTCTAGTTAACAATCCGGAGGTCTCTTTACTGTGGTATTACAGCTGTCAAGTATTAGCGCTTTGATGCAAACTCACTAAAATGGGATCCAATGTTTTCAGTGTGTTCATTTGTGTGTGCAACTCTGTGATTAACATGCTCCTTTGGTGTTAACACATCGAGAAATCAGATACAGTTGATGGGGTGCCAGAAGTACTCCCCCAGCAAAGCTGACACCATGATGGCCAAGAATCAGTCTCAAACACGCCGCGACAGTTTACAATATGAAGAGACTGGAAAGAAACACACCATCAGTTCTTGAGAAAATCCTCTTTTAACTGATCTTCATTCTAAAACTCCAGCCATGGTCTGCTGCTTCCTTTGCTTCCGCTGTGCAGCCTATTCTTCATGAGGTTTCTCAGTGCGTGTCACACACCTGCTGCTTCCTTTATACTGCATTACTTCACTGACTTCACTGTGGCTTTTTATGCATTTGCCAAAAATCACAGTTAATTGTAGTAGCTTTTCATTCCATGTGCTACTTTGTGCAATTTCATATTTTGTAACCATCCTTTCTTTGTGTGTGTCCATCTTCGTTTGTTTCTTTTCCATGCATCCATCGCCTCCCTTCACCCTGACCATCATCTTATTCCAGCGTCCCGGCATGTAGTCAGCAGCACAGGCACAGTGCAAACGCCTTTGTGAACTAATTTTTCCTCGTAAACAGGTAATTGCACAATTATATGTCTTTCTCTGCTTTTACTTGTGTGAATTTGTTGTTATAGAACACTGTATATATACGCTTCAGGGTTTTCAGATCTCCATCTTGTCTTTTAAAAATAATAATAATTAGGAATTGACTGCTATATCTAAGATCCTAACTTGACCCCATCTGCTGTTTGCATACCCGACCAGTTCTGAGCAGTGAGTGCAGCGATAGTATCTGATTTACTTAGTATAAATGTGAGGTGGTAACAGGAAGGTTTTTATAACCAAACAGAATACCAGCCTTAAGTGCCTGAAAATGATCTGTGTGTCTGCTTGCCAGTCTGTCTGGCTCTGCTGAGGAGTGTGTGCACGTGTGCGTGTGCATGTGAGAGACCATTGATCCGGTGTCTTTGACATCTATCTTCATTATGTAATTGAAGCTGGAAAGGGGTTTAATGTTGATATACTAGGTGTGTTGACATACTTCATGGGAGCCAGTAAACCAGCAGTGATACATATGTTCACTCAACCTGCATGTGTCTTCCACGCAGATCCTCCGGCCAACTGTACGTATACACAAATAAGTGCACACATGCACATAACTGTGGCAAAACAACAACAACAAAAAGACAATGGTCGATGCCTCAGGGGAACAGGCTGTTCCTGAAAAGGAGAACAGAGAGCAGGGGGTTATTTTAGTCATTTAAGCAGACAGACATATCTTGAAGCAGAAAGGGTGTGTGCTGACATGTTCTTGAGCAATAATAAAAAGGCTGGCAAGGGTTTTAACATCAAGTCCAGTCGAAGTGCTGAATCTTTGCAAACTTGAAATTAGGGGTTTTTTTTCCAGAAGTTAAGTAACTTATTTTTATTATCATGAGTCGGGTTCAACGAGTATATAGGTGACACTGTTCAGTTTGAAACCTCCCTCTCACTTTATGGTGATATGGAGGCAGCTGTGTGACCTCCTGGGATTTCTCTGCAATCACATCGTCCTTAGCAGAAGGAATGCGACATTATACAAGTCCTGCACTTGTTAAAAATGTGGACATGTGCCTGTAAACCTCCAGTAAGAGTCAATGCATGAGTATTCTGTGTGTGTGTGTGTGTGTGTACTAAGGATCGACCGATATGGCTTTTTTAGGGCCGATGCCGATGCCAATTATTGGTACTTATGGAAACCGATAACCGATATGTTGAACCGATATTCATTTGCAGCAAAAATGAACATTTTGGCATCAAAATGTAGCATTCAACTCTCTGCCGCTGCTGATAACACAACTCTTCCCTTCATTTTCTTGTATGTTGTCCCCTGTATGTCCTGTACTGTAGGAATAAAAAATAATAATAAAATAAACAATGGAGAATCCTGGTTGAACTAAAGTTGTAGGCTACTGCAACGCTAAAAAATATGTTAAAATCAATGTTATCACTAATCGATGCGCGCCCCCGTGGGGGGAGTCATTTTTCGGCAGGCAGTCTGTTCTCGGCACGGTAACCAGTCGACCCCCGGTCGCCCCGACCGACTCGGCCCGGCGTCTTCTGTCGCGCACTCACGCCACACATTGAAAACTGGAAAAAAAAAAAAATCAGCGGTCGGTCTGTGACAGGCGTGCGTTTGATTCCTCCCGGTTCCACAGCAGCGCACCAGACACATTTACCGGTCATTTTTTTTTCAGTTTTCAATGTGTGGCGTGAGTGCGTGGCGGAAGATGCGTGGGGCCGACTGGACTGTAATCCGCTGCCGGTTGACCGCTGCCGGCCGACCGCTCCTGGCGTCCCGGCGAGCGGGCCGTCCGCCGGCGTCGGGCCGCTCCTCGCGGCTGTGCAGCCGCGCGCCGTGCTCTCCGGTTGGGAGACTGGAGGACAAACTGTGGTTCTGGTGACTGACGGGTTAGAGGCGGAGAATCTGCCTCAAGCTTCATGTTTGCCGTTCTTTGGAACTGGCTAGCTTAGCTACAAGCAAGCAGAAGTTGTTTGCTCATGTGATCACATCACAATGCATTATGGGAGCCGTAGTCAAGACAACAGACTGACGACCGGGTGGTCTTTATTACCGTATTTTCTGAAAAAAAAGGCGCATCGAAATATAAGGCAGACAGTTGAGCTTTGAGACAATTCGAGGCTTTTAGGTGCACCTTATAGTGCGGGAAATACGGTAAAAAATTTTTTTATCGGATATTGGTGGAAAAAAAGGCCGATGCTGATTATTAGAAAAATGCCCAATATCGGCCGATATTATCGGCCAGGCCAATAATTGGTCGATCCTTAGTGTGTACGCATGCTTCATGTAACTGCTGGCTGTCAAAAGGCCTTCCTTGGCATTGCACAGTCACTTCTAAAAATACACACTCCACAAATTAACACCATGTCTCTGAGCACAGGTGCTATGGCCCCGCACTGCCCCCACGTGTGTACGTGTACTTTTGTGTTTGTGTGTGCGATTGTGTGTGTGTGTGTGCTGCGCTGTTCTTAGAAGGGAGGCTGTCATCGCACGACATGTTGAACAAATTACAAGTGTTACTTACCGCCGCGTATTGCCGTGTGTGTGTGTTTGTGACGAGTTAAGTGGCACAGTCCAGAGATGACCTCTGACCCGGGCTTCCTCCGCTCTGCATCCTCCTACTGGCTGACAGTGTTTGAAGTGAAGGGGGCCGTGGCATTACGGCGTCAGACACACAATGGCTGCTGTGTGCTCTTAATGCGTCACAAATGTCCCCAGTGGATGTCAGGCAATGGGAAGGCCCGGGTGGGAGATCATGCTGCCTGGTAGCAGTGTGTCACCATATGATATCAGGAAGTGATATGTGTGAATGTGGAGAAGTGCTAGAGAACATGTGTGTTACGTAACGGGGCTTACTCACAGTTGGGTGCTATACGACACATATTCTGCATGTGTTGGCAACTTCGAGAGTGAAATGTAAACACGATGGTCTGTTAATCTGTCACGTTAGGGAGATTTAAAAACAAAAGATGATATTTTGACAGCGCTGTAATGCTTATACATCAGTAATTCAAAAAGAAGCAGAACAGCCACATATCTCCATTTACAAAGAGACAGAATAATGTGGTGGCGTTTTATGTGTTGGCCTTTTAAGACAGCAGGACCATTACTCTTCAGGCGTGCATGAAGTCAGTTCCTTTGTGAACGGGCCACATCGCCTGCAGAATCACCGCTCTAGGACGTAAAGCGGTATGGAATATTAGGCTTGGTTGGTTTTCATTGGTGAAAGTCGCAAAATCTTCTTTTTGATTATCATGTGAAACATATTTCCTGTTGGAAGCTGACAGTCGGGACAGCATATGGAGCAGACTGCTAAATGACAGACTGCATGTCCGTCTTTGGCTGGCATTCCTACCTTGCCAATTGAGTTTTAAGATGTAATGGCCCCATTTGCCAGACTCTATAAATACACTGTGCAGCATTCCTGTACTGCTCAGCACTCTTTCTTGGCTGTTTATTTCAGCACCCTGAAAGAAAATCACCACTACGCTGAGAGCAGAATTCCAGCTGTTTTGCAGAAGTTGCCCCATCACCACTGGAAGCTGTGAGCATTAAATTAAAGCTCTTTCTCAGTTCATGGAGTTCTCAGTTCGCTGCTCTTTCCTCAAATCCCGGTCCAAGTTTGTGTTGGAATGTGTTTCAACGTGTGTATCTGCATGGGAGTGTGTTTTTCATGTAGGCAGTCTGATGGGCACAAAGCGGGCAGTGTGTGCCCCCTCGGGTGCTGAAATGTACACTTCGGACAACAGGCGGCTTCAGTCCTCCTCAATAGGAGCTGCCCTTCTTATTGTACCTCATGTACAATGAGCTTTTCTCTCTTTGTCTTTCTCTCTCTGTCTTCCCCTCTTTATGACATAAACTGACAGTGTTTCTGACGCCAGAGAGGACGACTCAGATTCTGACTGATGCCGTGCCGTGTCTCGTTCTGCCACTCATCAACATAACAAAGACTTTCAGATATTTCAGAGGCTGTTTAATCACACCTCCCTGAGTCCAGACGAGATTAGTCATGCAGTCAGGGAACACAACTCATTTCAGAAGGGGAACTGTCCATGCAGGGACTCCCCACTGTATGTTTATGAGTTTGCATTTGAGAGATGATGTGAAGAGGTGATGGGCGTTCCCCTCATCTTCTGGCTCATGTGATCATCCAGAGGGGGGGGAAAAAAACCCCACATGATTCTCACATGACCATTCAAAAATTGTTGGGGAAACCGTCTTCTGTTTACCACAAATTGGGGTCAGGACATTCCGTTGCCTCATTTTAACCGTAAGTTATGAGACAACACTGGACATTTTGAGGTTTTTGCTGATCTGGGTCACTTGTGATTTGCTGCATTTAAATATTTTTTTTTAAATATTTTAAAGTGCATCTGATATTTTTGGTCTTTCTTGTTTTACAATGGAGTCTTTCAAAAGGTATCTATTGTTGTGAGATGTTGTCTTTTTCATTCATCATTGCCATGGTATACTCGTATTTCCTACTGTCTCATATCTACATAGATAGAGAGCACTGATGAGCAGCACAAAGAGAAGATATGCTGCATGTTTTGGTGCACTGTAGTTTGTGGTTTTACCTCAAATACTGTTAATAAGACATCAGTTCATAGGAATTCTACGTATGCAGGTAGACAGAAAAAAAACCCCTTACATTTGTGCTGTTTTGGTGAACATGCAACTTGTGCTACTCAACACATTTTTATTTTACAGCTTATCAAATTGACCATACTTTTGTATTATATGGTCAGAAATGCTGGTATTGGTAGCTGTATCGTGAATAGTTATACTGTAGTGCTTTATGTTAGTAGTAAAAACTACTGGTAGCATCAGTGCTTTTGATAAATCTATCCTTGTTTAATCTGATAACCTATGAAAATAAAGGTTCTGTGATGTTTTGATTGCTGTAAAAACTTTCTTTGGTGGTGTAGAGGGATAGAAGATAGAATATTGGACCGGTTTAGCAAAACAATGACTTTAGGTTTCAGTTTCAGAATTATACAACATTACTGAATCAATGAACAACAGTTTGATTACGAAGAACTGAAGTTATGGATTTCTGCTTGCTATCTTAAAATGAGAAATTAATAGCAAAAACTGGTGATGAGTATTTATTTCTCTGATAAAATAACAAAAAGAAGTAAAGATATAAAAAAAGATTAATCCCAGTTTTTGCAACATCATGTTCAAGTCGGTGTACTGCACTTCTTAACAATCCTGTATGTGATCAAATCTTTCCTCAATAATATTAGGTCAAACAAATTTCATTGCAGCGTCTCTTGGTAGAGACAACGATTTACACACAAAAACAGATTGATGATCATGTTCGAACCTGATCAGGTAATTGGATTTGCTGTTTTTAATCGTCACCTTAATGTTACCGATTCTCCTTTTGCAGCTTCCTCTACCTCTCGGGCTGGACTGTGGTGCATTAACGTCGGCTCGCCCTCCCCTGCCCCCTCGCCCCCCAGCAATGGCCTCCCGCATTGGGCTGCGCATGCAGGTTGAACACCGCTACATTCTGCCTTTAATTAGACTTCCATAAAGGCATTCATCATGTATCGTACATTGTAGTGTTAGTGTTACGTAACTGTTTTTTCTCTGTATTTCTCTGTATTTTTCTCAATTAATTCCTGTGATAAATACCGCCATGATTTGAGACTCTCCTACAGTTTGATATATTGAATACACCTCATGTTGACAGACTGATTATATTGAGTCACCTGTTGTTCTCTGATACAACACCGTGTGGCAGAGAAAGTCAACAAAACAAAGTCAACAGATTCTAAAATCTGAAAAAAATCTGTAATCGAAAGAAAACAAAACAACTCTTTATCAAGGAATTGCTGCTACTCAGCCTGTTTTTGAAACTCCTGAATACACTTTTATTAATTTGATTCGTCATAATACAAGATCACCAATGTTATGGCTGCAGCATTCACAACTTCCCCATTGAACACGGCAGTGCGAAGCTGCATTTCCTGTAAGTACGGCTTTGTTTTGGTAACTCTGTGTGTGTCTGTGGGTGTGTGCGTGTGTTCATCCAGCTGATGCGAGACCAGCTGCAGCAGGAGGAGCAGCGTGAGCGGCAGCAGCAGCAGCAGCAGAATGCAGCCCTGCAGTACATGCAGCACCGCATGGCCGGCCCGCCTGCGCCCAGCCCGGCCATCAGCACCCCGCAGCATTACGAAAGCATGCAGGTCCCTGTGGAGGTTCTTAAGGTCAGTGGAGTCTGAATACATAATTCATAGACACTACTTTACCCTCCCACAAAGTCCAATTTTGAGGCTCGGTCCAGACCAGCAGTCCGATGTCTCTAAGTCCGGATGCAAATGCAGCTTCAGGTCAAAACTGGGAACAGACCTCACGATTGAAAAAGAGAAAATGTACCTGTGAATAAATATGGGACTTAGACGGAAATGGGACAGGAGGCTGCAGCTCGTCAGAACTACGCCTGCTGTAACCAGGCACACGGCAGCACTGAACGATCAATGGCAGGTTTGACGAAGGCAGAGCGAGAAAAAAATGCAGAGGAGCAGCAAGCAGGTAGGGAGACAGCAGGGGGAGATAAGAGAGGTCTGACATGTTTTGCGATAGGAGCCGTGCAGATAGTCTGAGTGAGACAGGCACCGATAAAGCTGAAGTGACATTTTGCCCGGTTCCAGGGATGCCTTTGTGGGTCCTTATCTCTGAATATGTGTGTTTGTGTGTGTTTGTGTGTGTTGTGCAACCCTCCGTTGTATGTGTGAGTGTGTTGCTTTAGGGTATTTTGACCCGTAAATCTGTCTAGAGCGTTTGCACTTCTGTTTGAAGCAGCGTCCTGCATTGACAGCTCTGTCTGGGCGCATGCTTGTGTGTGTGGGTGACTGAGTGGAATGGTGTTTATGAAATCTCAGTGTTTAGAGTCGTCTTTCTGTGCAGATAAGGTGGGCCTGCCTGTCTATCAGGAGCCTGTCATGCCTCCTGCAGCGTGATTTCTGGGACTTCATTGGTGCCGACAGGGCTGGGCCTCATAGGTTGAATTTTTAGGACACAAAATCAAGATGAATCTCCAAGTGTGTGTTTGCTTGAAAACATCTATTTACTGGAGAGGTTTCTACTTCATTTGATATAATCCTGCTGTTGGTTATAAAGCAGAGGGGGGTCCGGGGGAGCTGAGGAGTTGAATCCCTCATTGTAGTAATGGGGAGCAAGCCTGCTCACACTGAGCTTTGCTCTTTGATGTGAAGGAATGAGGCCAGCCCAATGCTCTGTGTAGCCACACCAGAGGATTTAGTGAGGCTTTACTCTCGTAAGCAGTACCACTGACTTAATGCTACCATATCCGGGGGGCATCACTGCGATAGCGGGGTCTGAAACCACATACTCGGTGTGTTGTGTGGTTGCATGTTTGTGGTGAAAATCGTACTCGGCTAATAAGCTCTCCAAATACAGCAAATATATCTCTAGTCACTAAATTGAACGTATTTCAGATAATAACACGTTGTGATGGTAGCTAAAAGAAGTGGCACTTGTAATGAGATCTTATCTTTTTATGCTCCACTTAAACTATGAAACAGTAGAGGAAACCATCTTGTTTGTGTGGTGTACATGGTTGGATGTCTCACCCTTTTTTATTTTATTTTATTGTCTTGATACAGGTACAGACTCACCTGGAGAATCCTACAGATTACCACATCCGTCAGTCTCGGAGGCAACAAGTAAAAGAATACCTGTCAACAACCTTTGCCACCAAGCAGGTATTTGTCTCTAAGCCCCTCTGCTGTATCTCTGTTATATACACATATAGATAAGTTTATAGTGGTTTTCACCTGGCTTGTAATACAAACTCTTCTCCTAGTGCTTCAACGTATGTGTCTGAGTGTGCCAGCACTCTTTTATTCATTAACATAACCACCGCGCTCCGTCCTCCTGCGTGTATAGACGGTCCACGCAGTCGCAGGGCTGATGCCGCCCTCCTCCCCCACCAACATGGGACCCACTAACTCGGCGTCGGCGCCCCCGCCTCTGCACTCCCCTCACATGCGCGCCGAGCAGCTCATGTCTGGAAACAGTGCCCCCAACAGCCCCATGGCCATGCTCAACATCGGCTCCAGCCACGAGAAGGAGGTACATGACTGCGAGCGCATCCCGATGGCGGCACGCACATAAACCTGTAAACATTAATTCCCGGTCAGTTGTAAAGTGCCATTTGCAAGAACCGTATTGAACAGATATTTCTAAAATACGACTTAATGGCACTCGTATATAAAATTATGAGGGTTGAGTATTGCCCCCGCGGTGACATTATTTCCACATTTTATAGGAGCATCATAACAGTTTAATTGGGCTGCGGTGCGCCCGAGCAGCATCGGTGTCAATGTGTTACACAGGCAGTGAGCGTGTGGATGAACGTGTTGACTAACTAGCCATAACTGAGACGGGCAATCAGTGGAACTTAAATGCTCTGTAATGGCCTTGCACCGAGTAATTACCCCTTAACAAGTGACAGAGGCACAGCCGATTGAAAAGACCTTTGAACCCTGAAGACTTTGACCAATTGTCTTCCTTCAACTTGAGACCTCTCTTTCCTGAGTCTGTCTGTCAGAAAACGATCTTCCCGGTTGGCCTCCATGACAGAAATCTTTTTTTTGAGTGACGCATGGACATGTAAAACAATTTATCTGCTTTTCTGTGTTTAAATCAAGGTCGAATCAGTTGTTCTTTTCGGTCTCTGCTACAAAATTCAAATGTGTCTTTACATGTTGTCCCTGATTTAGGTTTACATTGAAAAAGTCTTTAACTTATATCTGTTTCAATACCTTTTTGGTTTGGTTTTCAGATGGACGAAGTCATTGACAACATCATCAGCATGCAGTCCAGTTACGATGATGTCCAAGCGTACATTGACCCTATCCAGATGCCAAACACAGTAAGTAAAGTCAACCCACCATTAAACCGTGATTGGAGTCTTTTATATGATAAACGCCATATTCACTTGGCCTTCTTCACTGTCGCAAATGTGAGATGAGATTATAATGTCTTCGTGGGTTTTAGTGGGAGGGCTTGAACTTTTGACAGGGCTAAATGCCCTGCAAGACCTCGAAGGTCTGAACTACACTCCAGATAGTTTCTGAACGCTCTGACAAGCAAATATGAAGAGACTTGGAACAGCAGCATGTGTGCATCTCTATTAGAACAAAAGCACTTTGCAATTTGCCCAGTTTATGGTAAACAGAGTAAATACAGTGCTTTTCATTGCTTCAGTAGTCACAAAGTGCTCTGCTCTGTCAGTCCCATTCACACACTCACATACCAATAGGGCGGCCGTGCAGAGTGCTCGACCTCATTTGAGAGCAGGGCGGGGATATTGATGTTAAAGTGAAAATGACCAGAGTTCATAATTCCAACTTTCACAGATTGCCGGAAAAAAAAGAAAAGTATTTCCACACGTGTAGAGCAGAAGCGTATTAATATCAGCTTCAGAAGCATTTTTTCAGCCTGTGTCTTATTTTATCCTCTAAATGACATCTTTACCCATCATTATGTTGATGTTGTTTTTTTGCTGTCAGCCTCTAAGTGGGACTTTCCCAGTGAATATCTTCCCAATTTCCAAGCTTCTTGAAGGCTTCATTGGAATTATATTTCATTTAATTTGCTTATGGATGTTCTTTATTTATTCTATGAAAGATGGCAAACCAGTGAGAGACTATTAAAGGATGCAGAGATCTTAAAGCCTTTATAGATACATTCTGACCGGTCTAGGAAAATTCTATTCTCGGTGAGAGCTGAACTTTTTTAATTATTTCAGTTATTTTGGAATTTATTATAAAAAAAAAAATTTCGGGGGGGGGGGGGGGGGGGGGGTGTTCAGGCTCAATTGAAATACTAAATTGTAAATAAATATTTGCATTCCCCTCTAATTGAAAAGCAACACATGATATTGACACACATGGTCGTACAGTTTGGCTGCATCGCCTATTAAATGCCTTGACTTTTCACTTTATTCCTGTAATCGCTGTTTCTATATCAGTGTCTTCTGTGGTATGCAACTGGTCCAACGTCAATCTATAATAGTTTATAATAATATGTATTATGCGTATACACAGCACATACAGTGTACGGAACAGTCCATTCCCAAACCATGCTGGATGTGAATCAGAAAGTCTAAGACGTCTCTGTTGAGGACTGTACAGTGCTGTCTGTCTGAGGGCAGACAAAATTAACAATTAAACTGCCTGCAGTTAGAGTTCAACTTGTTTACAAGACATTTGGTGAGAGGGCGGTGGAGAAGACGAGGGGGGAGGATAAGAAGGGAGGAGGGAAAGGGGGATGAGGGCAATTTGTGCATGGGGAAAACAGGCTGAAAGTCCAGTTAGGGGAAAGTTCACTCCTGTTTGGTGGAGAGTGGAGGTAGAAGAAAGACAGGAGCGGTGCAGCCGAGGTTATTCTCTCAGGACAGGGGCAGCAGTGCTGGAGAGAGCTGCATGTACTGCTCGTGTTCGTGGGAGAAGAAGAAAGCAGTGCGGCCTAGTAAGTATAGCGGAGTAGAGGATGAAGGAGATGAATAAGACGTATGCCATTGTGGAAGTCATTGAAGGAGAACAGATTCAGCTGGTAAGAAAACGAAACATTCTCATTTATTAGAGTGTGGCGTGAGCTTTAAAATGCGGGTGTTGGTGGTTTCACGTTGTTCTCTGCTATCAAAAGTGTGCGCTGAGGATTTGAATTTAGACAGATGCAGCTGTAACTCCCAGCCTCGGGTCTCTGATTATCTGAGGACCATAGCAGGGCGTTGGAGCGGGGGAAGGCAGTTTTATCTCAAGAGCAGTTTTTTTTTTTGTTTTAACATGTGATCTCAGTTTCTGTCGGAATGAAGTCAAGACTCCTTCATATTTGAGCTGGTGTGGACCGTGGTGTTGAGCTTTACCATCCAAAGTCTGCTGCTGCTGCTGGCTCAGACGCATTGTCTGTGTGATTCACTTCTCCCTCAGCGGGACGTGTACGCGAGCTGATGGAAGTGTGTTGCTTCATCGCATGCCACTCTGTGCGGTTGATTGGTTTAATCAACTCAAGTGTTTTTTGCACTCATTCATGTGTCACTGAGAGATTAGATCAGGTGACGCACACAGATCAATCTCAGGATGATTAGACTGTGATCGGCCGCTGCTCCAAGGGAAGGTCGAAGTCAGATCAATGTGGTAGCAATGCTGCAAAAAAATTCCAGTTTTCTTCCCAACTGTCAGAACAGTGAGTGAAACTCACCTGCTAATCCTGATGGGGATTAAAGCAGCAAACTCCATGGAATTTCTGGAATCTCAAAGTTTAGTAAGAGCTGGGAACACCATCGAATACCAGGCACAAGCGAACAGATCAAGCCCTAAGTGTGTGTGGAAAAAAAAAACCAGAGCGAGAGAGACAAACTGTGTGTCCTCACTTAATTGTTTAATTCAATTTCAAGAACCGTCCTTGCAGTGAAGCTCTGCCTCCCTGTTTGACTGTTATCAGCTCAGAGGTCTGGAGGCAGCTGGGAGTTTGAGCTCATTTGAAACCATTAGAAAACATCCAGTTCTGTCAGGATGAAGCATTAAATCAGATTTGTATTTGTCTTGTAGCATTTAAAACGCCGATCCACAGACAGCATACAGTCAGTGAGCCACTCACTTTGCTCCAGATCGAAATTAGCTGATGGCTGCATTTCATGAAGCATACCTTTTTTTTTTTTTGGGATTTGAGATTATTGTTTTAAGTCCAGAGCCCCTGGTGTAAATTAGAGATTAAAGAAAGTCCCACAAATCACAATTGAAATATTTGCTAATGTTTCCTGGCTACTAAAGTTCCAATTACCATCAAGTCTAATCTGAAACAAGATAATTAAAGGTACGATTTTATACCATTTAACATTTTATTATGTTCTTAATGATCAGCTCCGCCTACAACTGAGGTTCTGACGAACATCTTCATCCTGTGCTGGAAACGCTTTTTCTATTTCTGTATTTGTGTTCCTAATGCACTCTTTTGCAAAAATCTGTGTTAAATACAGAAGCTGGCCTGGCGGAGGCCTCCGTTTATATTTCTCTCTGTGGTTGTGTTTGATTTCACAGTTAGCACAGTAGCCAGCAGATAAAGATATCTTTTCCTTTGAGTTCTTTATCTTTTAGGCCTCATTAGCTGTGGCACATTCGTCCTTGCTTCAGGGAGCATGACACGGCTGCTTATGAGGCATAAAAAGTCCATCACACTCATTAAACTCTACAATTAAAAGGAAATCACGGCTTTGTAGGGGTCTTATTTGAAACTAAATTGCTGTCGTTATGCAATGTCTAAAGTGCAAGACTTTGTAGACCGCTCCACAAGTTCAGAAGCTGGAGGAGTCCGAGGAGAAAATCAAGCCATAAAGGCCGATAAGATAAGATAGGATGATAGTCAATCATTGCTGTGTGTTTGGCAGGCAGGTCCCAGGTGTGATATTATTGCATTATCTCCTCCTATCTGCTCTTTACAGCACTCTAAACACGAACACTGACTTTAGAAATGTACTTAAAAAGGAGTGTGAAGCTGTGAATAGATGGTCCGCAGAACAGGAAGAATTAATGCAGTTCTACATCCGTCTGCCTGGACTTTTATTTGGATTTTTTTAACTTGCTTAGTTTGCTTAGTAACCTGCGAAGCTTGAAAGATTCAGCTACTGTTCATCTGTTACCTTGTAAGTAAAGGATTTTTTAAAAGTCATTAACATCAGGTCACATTCAGGGCTTTGTTAAAGGTTTTAATCGTGTTGTTTTTAAAGATTTTACCGACTTATTCAACATTTCAATGTTTCAACTGTTGCTGCGTACATGCTTAGCAGCCTGTTCTTTCATGTCAACATATGTAATTCCCTGTTATTTGTCTGTGTGTCTCCTGACCAGCTCCCTCTGTCAAGCAGCCACCTGGATGTGTACACAGGTCCTGGCATGAAAGGCCCAACTGTTGCTATGACCAGTAACTCCTGTCCTGCCAACCTGACCATCAAGCGAGAACTTTCAGGTGCGAATGTTTTTTCACATTTCTTGTCCCCCTCGCCTGGGCTCACTCAAACTGCCGTCGGTAGACTGATTCTGAAACATCTGCATGCTTCGTATGCGAGCGTATTGGTTTTTCTTCACACTCCTGTCTCCCCCTGCAACGTGGGATTTACTCTCAGCCGTTAGTTAATCGCTTTTTGTTTTTGCAAAGACGCAGAAGCCCGAGCTCTGGCCAAGGAGAGGCAGAAGAAAGACAACCACAATCTGAGTAAGTCGCCTCAGCAAGCGCTTTCCCAAAAAAGAACGGAGACCACTCCTTGTTATTTATTTAGTTAATGAGTGTTCATGCATTCACATACTTTTGCGCTGAAGTCGTTCACAAAAGCAGTTTCATATAGTCTTGTGCTGACGTGGTGCAACTAGTTGGTGGATGGTTAACCTGGTCATTTCTGCTGTCCTGGCACTTAAGTGTAATTGCCTGTGACAGCACATATATGCGCGCGCGCGTGTGTGCACACACACACGTGTGAGCACACACACACGTGTGAGCAGTGAAGTGCTTGTCTCTTTTTGCAGTTTATGGTTTATTTATGATGTGCACTGATCTTTCTCTATAAAGTCCAGCTCTGCCAAGGCAGAAATCACTCCTTCTAGCAGTTTCTCGTGCACTGTTACGTACGCTGTACATTTGTCCTTGTCGTGCATTTTTTCTCAATGTCATATCCTCTTATCTCTGCTTCTCTGTGTAATAGTTGAGAGGAGGAGAAGGTTCAACATCAACGACCGCATCAAAGAGCTTGGGACCATGATCCCCAAAACCAACGACCTGTGAGTTGCTTTTCCGACACAGATTTGTCCGTTAGCAAACGCTCACATAAAATGGGTTATCCTCCGTTACTTATGTGTGGGTATTGCTTTGTGTCCTTTATTGTGTGCTTAGTGATGTGCGCTGGAACAAAGGCACTATATTGCGGGCCTCAGTGGAGTACATCAAACGCATGCAGAAGGATGTCCAGAGGACCAGAGAGGTGGAGAACAACTTCAAGCGAATGGAAGTGGCCAACAAGCAGCTGTTGCTACGTATCCAGGTAACACACTCGCACACAGACGGACGCAGACGCACAGCAAATGAAACGGTCTTAACGATGCTGTTTGCAACTGTGCGCAGGAGTTGGAAATGCAGGCTCGTCTGCACGGCCTGCCCAGCAACTCCGGCCTGAACCTGACTGACATAATGGGCTCTTATATCAAACAAGAGACCAGCCCAGACGAGAACCTTCCTCACCTCCAGGCGCAGGCCCACCATCACCCGCCCCAGCACTTCTCCCATAACCAGGTTCAGGCCCAGCAGCACCACTTCCTCCCCCAGACCCATGTCCACCCCCAGGGGCAGGCCCAGCCTCCGCCCCGGCAGCTGCCTCCGCTCCCCCAGCACCTGCAGCCTCAGCCTCCCATCCAGTACCCGGCCGTGGGCAGCTCCCAGCCCTTTGACTTGTGCCAGTCGCTGGACTTGTGCGATGGGTTACCCGGATTCTCCGACGGCATGTCGGGGCTGGGCGACCTGGGCGGACTGGACGTCCACGGGAGGAGAGGCGAACTGGGGTTCCTGATGATGGACGAGCCTTTGTCCCCTATGGGCGGAGACCCGCTGCTCTCTGCCATGTCCCCGGAAGCCTCGGTCGATTCCAGCCGCAGGTCCAGCTTCAGCATAGAGGATGGAGACATACTGTAGATACACCTGTACCTGCACACACACACACACACACACACACACACACACAGACATACACACACATGCCGAGGGTTTGCACACATTTAGCAAACACCATTGACACTCATTTGTGGTACAATTATTTCTGTGAAGTAGAACACGAGGTTGGAAGGTACGCAGCCCTCACTCATACAAAGCCATGCTGTAAAGTACAAAAGTTTGCGCACACACACACACACACACACACACACACACACACACGCACACACACTGCATTGTGGGTTCATTGGAGCAGCTTGAAACTTTGCCCACCAACTGAACATTTTACAAGGCATGCAGTGACACTGCCAGATCAGGAGCCGTGCACCACACGTGGCCTTCTTACCATAAAAAGTGGTGCTGAATCATAATTGAACAAGGGACAGGAACAGCAGTTAATTAGATTGACGTTATCAGATGCAAGGACAAACCCAGCGCATTGTCGCAACCGATAGAGGACAAGTTATTTGCCCGTTACATCAACCTCTTTTAGTATCCATAAATGATTGAATGAATGATAGTGAATAAAATGGAAATAGCTTTATGGTCCTTGCATGCATAATTTATCTTGAGGGAACGCAGTCCAGTCGCATTGGTCCGTCGATCAGTGTGTTATTCCACAGTTTGCTTTCGCCTGGAGCCCTCGCTGTGTGGTGTTTGGCAAGAATTTTTGTTGGCCTACAAAATTAGAGTGTAATGTTTAATCATCCACACCTCAGATCACATTAAAGGCTTTTCAGTGGCAGATTATTCAGACTTCTGCAGGGCCTTGTACATTTGCAATGTTACATCCCTCTTCTATTAAAATTTGTTGTCTTTCCACCAACACATTTATACCTTTTTTTTTGTTTGTTTTTTTACATGTGGACACTTGACACTGTGGCGATCTTCACTTGGAGTGACTGTAAAATCTGTTGATGCTTTGTAGACTGGATGGGAAAAAAAAGAAAAAGAAAAAAAAAAAACATCAGGTGGTTTTTAAAAATCAGCATGTCGTCCACTTCTATGAGGTGTTAAAATACTCAGGTACCACAACAGAATACACAAGCAGGATCATTTTTAAATAGGAACAGATGTTAACCCGACCTGTGTCACGGCCGTAACCCCTATCTGTGTGCGCCTTTTGATTTTTGCAGCTGCTGCTCTTCAAAGGCATGTTTTTATAGGTCGGAGGTCACGGGCTCAGACTTAATATCACATCCAGTGAGGTCTGTAAATGCTTTAGAGTTTGCTTCTGTATCAGCGGTTCCTCTGTTAGTCCAGGGATAATTTAATTTTTCTCTCACCGAGCGACTTTGCGGGGTTTGTATGCGGCGCCCAGGTGGAGGAAAGAGAAAAGCGACGGGGGGGGGGGGGGGGGGGGGGGGGGGGGGGGGGTTTGTGCCGAGAGCTGCGGTAGTGTCGTCTTTACTGTAAAAACACGCCGCGAGGACACTCCTGCATGCATTCGCACTCACTCTCGGTTCATGCACGCATGCATACCCACACGCACACACACACTCACACGCGCGCGCACACACACACACACGTCTGAATTCTAGTGCTCACATGTACATAAAGTGCAGTGTGGCTTGAGGCTGTTCTCAAATCAGCATGTTAACAGCTTCAGCCTCTCCTGTGCGGAGTGGAGGAAAGCTGCCAGCTGCAGAGGTGAAGCTCCGGCCCGCCGCTCAGGCTGGCACCTAAAGGTAATTCAGTCCTCCAGTCGTCACAGCGACGGGCGGGGCGGGCCGTGGCGGGCCGTGGCGGGCCTGCGTTGGACCTCTGCAGCGGGAGACCCGGGGCATGACTTTCATTTGTTATCGCTTATGATCAGAACTGATAAATATAGAAAGAAAACATTTGATATAGTGATTTTTTTTTGATTCAGATAAGTGTTTGTTTTCTTTATTGTAGTGTTTGTTGTTTTGTTTTTTTTTTGTCTCCCAAAGCACTGGAAACTATATTATTGTTCTGACTTTTTATGTGGAAGAATTATAAAATGAGATTTATTTCAGAGGTGTTTTGCCACTAAGCCACTTAAATGTATTTTATTTGTTTTTGTTGTAGTTTTATTTCAATTGTTTTTCCAAAACTGCCCTTTTTTTTGTCTCCATTGATACATTTTCAGCAAGTGCACTGTTAATGTATTTATGCCGCTGAAGTGGCTCTCCAGTTTCACTGGAAAATATGTTGGAAACCGTTTTTTAAATAAATTTCCAGATTTCGTTTTTTTTTTTTTTTTAAGATGAAGAGATAATGTACATTTAAAATGGCATTATGATTGGGAATTACTTTGTTCTGTGTGTTTGAGCCTTTAAATTTTGAGATTGAAGGCTGTTCTTGGATGTGACTGAAATGAAGTTGCTGGTCTGAGGAATGTGAGGTTCACCAGCGGACGCGCCTCGGACTCTGAGCCAGGCGGCGGCCTGTGACCGTCCTGGTTTTGTACCATTGAACTCTGTGTCTGTCATTGTTCAGAATTGTGCCTTTTGCCCATCAGTCCCCTTTTGTACTGCCACCCAGCAGACACTCCAAAGAGTTTCTCAGGCCTCCGATATTCTTCCACTAGAGGGCGCTCCACAGAGCAAACCACAGAGGGAAATGTGGTTCTTTTTTTTTTTTTCTGAAAATATAAAATCTTTTTACCTGATTCTGTCCACTGAGTTTTAGTGTCTTTATTTCAAATTGATTTGTCTCTCTGTGTGTGTCTGGTGTCTGCTTACGGCTTAATTACAAAGGCTTTTTTTTATTCCATCAGCTGGGTTTATAGTGCCAAGTTTTCTATTTAGAGGACTGAAAGATGATCCACTGAAGGATCGGAGCACTCATGCAATCTGAAAAGTATTTTCTCTCCAGTAAACTTCACCTTGATGTGTACTTTTCACTCTGTAAAGCAACATGAGTTTAATTCAGTGGTGGAAATTTCTCTTAGATTTGTACACGCAGACAGTTTTTCTTGTTGTTGAAGTCTTTGAGTCGAGGCTTAAATATAGATTTTCTGCTGCAATGTTAAAAAAAAATTGAGTTTTTTTCTTGTTTGTATCAATAAGCTGATTTTAAATTTCCTTTCTTCATCTCTTGCATAAGGTTGTGCTTACAGAGGGTGATTTAAAATAGTGATATGTAAATAAAAAAAACCCCCTGTCCATTATGTAATTTAATCCACAGCTATTACTAAAATATTCAAAAACAAAATTCAACGCACAACTTTTTGAAATAAGTAGATAGATTCATAGATTGAAACTAGTAATTTATTGATTTTGATTCTTTCTACTTGTACTTAAAGATGTTACACATTCAAAAAACATTCCAAGCAATACATTTCTGTTTAACTTAAAAATATTGCTTTTTTTTTTTTTTTTTAATTAAATATGTGTTATAGGTTTAATCCTAATCGAACCGTAATAAAAGATTTTATTTATAACACACTTTACATTTCTGGGCAAATGGGGGTTCTGTGTGGAGTTTGCATGTTCTCGCTGTGTGTTCAGTGTTTTTATGCGGGTATTCCAGTTTCCTCCTGAAATCCAGCACTGTGAGGTTTATCGGTGATGGGAGCTTGTAGATACAAACGGCTGTGTGGCTGTTCTGCATCCTGCCTCCACCTTGATTCAACTGCAAACCTAATGGGGAAAAAACAGACGGGTCAGAGAATCTCACCATTTATTATTACGTCGTTTCTCCACCAGGGAGCAGCAGAGGCCTTCGTTACAGAGACCTGAAGTCATTTTTTGATTGCCCCATAGGTTTGATTGAGGTACTAAATCCCTGCCAGAGTTGACTGCTGCAGCTCTTTTCTTCCCATTGTTCTCTGAACTGCTGCAACTCAAGTGTTTCTCTCTCATCAAGTAAATCTTTCCACATTCATACATGTTCTCTAAATATCACATTGCTCAAACACTCAGCACAGGGCTGGGACAATAGTCTTTTTATTTTATTTTTTGGAACTCCCTGGCGTTCTGACTGGCTTCCCTCTTTTGTTTGACGTTTCACTCTTCTTTCACCGCTCTTCCCATCATCTCCCGATGTATTAGTCCTGCTCTGCTTCAGGATGATCCATAAACCGTTTAACAGCCTTTCTTAAGTTAAATCGGGGTAATCTTATTCCTCACGCACACACACACACACACACACACACACACTCACACGCGCCGATGCTGCAGAGCATGTTAAAGTGTGGTGATGGTGTCTGCAGCCCATCCACAGGCCCATTCTCCTGGGTCTTTATGATGCTAATGTACTTCCCGCTCTAATAAATCCCTGTAGAGCTGCAAAGAGTAGATCTTATGGCTCACTCCGATCACCACCTTTTCGCCCATCTCTCTCCCAGCATGCACACACACACACACACACACGCACACACACACAGAGAGATCGGACTGGGCTATTACTGCTGCAGAAATGCCTGCCTTGCACTTCCGCTGATACTTGGGTGGCTGTTTAGTAAGAGGGAGAGAGGCGAAGGGTCGAGACAAATCAAACATGAAGGTGCAATTTAAGAGATGTTGGCATGTGGATATAGGGTTTGGCCCTGGCACCGCGAGGTGGGGAGAGACACACTGAGAAATACTCCTCACCTCGCCTTTTTTTTTTTTCGGCGCACAGGCTTTTTTTTTTTTTTTGAAGTGGGATTGGCAGAGTACCCCGAGCACCGCCTCGCCCCACAGAGAGATGAGGATAAGGGAGAAGCAAAATAATCACCCAGGTTTTATTTTACACCTCCGACAAGCGGCGAACAAGGCTCGCCATTTAGCTGAGTCCGAGTTCTCCGCTGGACGGGCGCAAAATCAAGTTTTCTTCTGACCTCCAACCAATCTTCCTCCTTCCAACTTCTCTCTCGCCACAAGCGAAACTCCTCCCAATCAGAGTCGTCTTCTGGATGTTGGGTACAGTGTGTGTGTGTGTGTGTGTGTGTGTGTGTGTGTGTGTGTGTGTGTGTGTGTGTGTGCAAAGAGAGAGAGAGTCCTCCCCACATCCCAGGGGAGCAGTGTGTCACTCAGCTTGAAGCCCGCGGAAGAGAGGTGAAAGGGGGCTGATTGAGCTAATTTAGCCCCTGGATGGGAGAGCAGGAAAGGCCTCACCCTCCGCTAATAGACAGACATCAAAATGGAGATGAGGGGGCAGGGGGGGGGGAGTGAGAGGGAGGGGCGGGAAGAGAGAGGGGAGGCAGGGCTATAAAACTGAGACGACTTTTTGATGGATTTATCTCTTTTTGTCCAAGGCGATCAGGAGAAAACTTTTATGAACACTGAGTGACATTGTGAAGTTGGTAAAGGTTTATGTGTGTTGCCTGGAATTAAAACCTGCTGATATTGCTTATTGATCCGTCCTCCTCCATTAAGATCCCCTCAATCACGGTCATCTTTATGATCTCCTCTGCCCGGGCCACTCGCCGTACATCCTCCTCCTGACAGGCAGACTGCAACTCGCTCAAAAAATACTCCCTTTCGCCACATGGATGGAGATTGGAGACTCTTTTTATAGCTCTAGCAGGCACAGGTACTCCTGTAGGACCTGATGGCCCTCTATCAAGAAGCCTCTAATGGAGATGGCACACTGACACAGCATTGATTCCGCCGCTATAATTCAAAGGAAACGCAGTTCGTCCTAAACTTTTGAAACCCTTTCCAAAACACTGATGTGTAGTTTGTTTATTTTTTATTTATTTACTTTTAAAACTTTCACTCCATGGCATTATTTGAAGTCTTTACAAGATTTGGCATCTCTCTCCGAAACGGTGAAAACCGAGCGCTTCCAGAACAAACACACTCTTCACTAACTAACTTGGTCTCGACGCCGTCGCCACACATCTCCTGTCCTTCTTCATTCCCACTCCTCCTTGCCCCTCTTTATTCCACTGCTCCTTTGTCCATCTTCCTCTACATATTTAATACTCCTCGCTGACTCCTCTCAACCCCTCGTGCCTCTATTCCTGAAAGAAAAGGAGCTCAAATTGGCTGGAGAGATGAATAATGTCCCCGCTATTAACAGTGGCGTGGACAGATCAGTCTTTTCATGTGTGTGGAGGTGAGGAGATGAGCTGCAGGAGAGGTGAAAACTGTGTGGTGGCGCTGGCGGCGGCGGGGAGGGGCTCTGGTCTCGGTCTTTGTCATTCTTTCGAACTTTCGCTCAGACTGCAGTGGAGGACGTGGCGCAAGACTAGAGGAGGAGGAACTTCAAGATTTACTGTATCTTAGAGGAAGACAGTTGTGTGGATGGGAGTCTGCCCCCTTGAATATGAATCAACTGCAGCAATATTAGTTTAAAATATAAGAGCAAGTCTGCGGTGAAACAATTGTGTCTTTGACTTTTAGTCCTCTTCAAACAGGTTCATAAAAAAAAGAACATTTTGTGAAAGCTTTAATTAAGATTTTTTTTTTCCTCTCTCCCATGGCATCATAAAAAAAATAAATTAGAATTCATCGCGGCATCGCTTCTTTACTGATGAAATTCAATTTTGCACTAAAATGAAGTCCATGTATGGTTCTTTAAGTAATTCCTCCCCAGATGCTACCAAAGGGCGTGCTGTCCTCCCGGCCGCCAGTAGGGGGAGTTAGTGGTCCACAGCACAGCTGGAGTGGCGCTACAGCAGAGGACCAACAAGGCCTGACTGACACTTCACAGCACTTAAAATGAATGTGTTGTTTGGACTCGCAGTGAATGTCATCCGCCGACAGAGAGAACATCTGCTTCAACCTTTGTGAAATTAAGATATGGTGTCATCTGTAAATTCCACCAGAAGGCCGTCCGCCGACATAATAGGCAAACTGTTGATCGGCCGCGTGAACGATCAGAGATGGAGCGCAAATATTTTAACATCTCTCGGCGTGGTCGGTTGATGGAAGACGTGCTAAATTGGGCCGATCACTGTTCAGATAAATAATGTGTCCGACACAAAAACGTGACAGATTCTGAAGGTTAACCACTTCATCCTCTTCTCCTGGGGTCGACGGCGCGACCATGCAAGTGATGAATCCTGTATCATGCCTTTTTTTTTTTTTTTCCTTCCAAACTGAAATGATCTCGGGCTGCATGTTGTCACTCGGATCTTTTCGTCCTTGAAGACCAAAAAGCCATGAAGATGACAAACAAGCTAATAATGCAGTGCACGTGATCTGTCCCCACCTAAGCTGCTGGGATCTATTTGCTCTCTTGCTGTGTTTGTTTCTCTATCTGCAAATGCATTCATGCGCCCATCCACTCATCCATTCATCCATCCATCTTGCAAATCCTCTTCCATTCCATTTGGCGTTGTTGTGCCATGAGACTGTTTCCCTGAACTTACAATCTGAAGGTTGCAAAGGTTTGACTTTTTCTCTCTCTCTCTCTCTCTCTCCATACCTCCCTGAAAAGCAGCATAGATTATACAGCCTACAGCTTTTATCACATGTATGCCCTTCTTCAAGCTTCTTTTTATTCTCATCCTCTCGTCTCCCGTCTTTCAGAGACCTGAAGATAACGGCGCGCCACATGACGCCATTGTCCTCCCTCTCTCTCGCTTTCGTAGGTGGAGATTTAAAGTTCTGTTTTAAAACTGCCACTGTTCCAATCCTACTTAACCCCCCCTTCCTCTCCCTCGTCTTGTCTCCCCCCTTCCTCCTGAGTATACTACCTAACCCTTCTGAACTTCAGTCAGAGTTACTGAAGACCCGCAGTACACTGGGGAGTCAGCTACACCGCTGAGAGAGAGGCAGAGATAGACAGAGACTTAGCTGCCTGCTATTCCACCACTCTCCCCGGTAATAAGAAAAGTTTCTGTTCTTTTCTGTCTTACAGCAGGGAGATAAAACTAGGGATCACTCACACTCACGTGCACTTTTTTTTTTTTTTTGCACACGCGCACACATACACACACACACACACACACAACACGACGCGAGTCTAAGAAGACACAAAATGGTGGCAGAACGCGGACAAAAGTTGCGCTGTGTCACACACAAGCCTCACCTGATGCTTTCCGTCCTGCAGACAAAGAGAAACCCGGAGAAAGAGAAACAAGTTTAGTCTGTAAATGGCTCCGAAACCTGATTCGAATTAGAGGGCGATTTCCACAAAGGTCAATGTATTCAGCTGATATCCTGAGAGGGAGGAAATTTAATACCCCCTTTTTGGTTGAATTAATTAATTATAATATTAGGCTAGCTCTAGGGGCCCTTTTCTTCAGTGATTAAGTGAGCACATATCTTTAAAAGACTGTGTTGGTCTCTGGGGCCCTGGGCTTCTGAACCTTGGGGTGAAACAGAGAGAGATGTATAATACATGAGAGGACGGAGAAACACGGGCCGGTCTGCTCACCTCCACTGCAACACGCC
The DNA here is from genome assembly GCF_902148845.1 of Salarias fasciatus. NCBI lineage: Eukaryota > Metazoa > Chordata > Actinopteri > Blenniiformes > Blenniidae > Salarias > Salarias fasciatus. The sequence goes on along the minus strand of NC_043749.1, from coordinate 11,209,075 downwards.
GGCACACACTCGCTATTTAGACCTTCAGCTACACTTGTCTTTTTTTTTTTTCACAGAGAGGCTTTTTGATGCCCCCCGGTCTGCCCTCCTCTGGTCGCCTCAGCGCTGAACTGAGAGAGATAAATGTCTCTGAGAGCGAGCTGACATGCCTGTACATGCTGAGGACGGTGCTTTTTGGAAAATAAAATGTGAAAACAAGAAAAAAAAAAAAACCTTGGAAAATTCTGAACAGCGTCAAAATTTTTACTTGGAATGAATAATATTGGACCATCAGAAGCGAAAGGAATCATGATGATGAGTTAAATTATTGATGCTCAGACCAGAAATTCTGTATGCGTTTTTTTAAAATATTATATCTTTGTTTTTATTATTTTCTGGTTGTTGTCAGTGTGATAGCAGAACAAATTCTGTTTGACTGATCGACTGGAATTCAAACGTGACTATGTTTGCTGTATTTATCAACCAATTTCTTAAAATGAGCACAGTGAGGTGAAAAGGACAGTAACGTTTAACTGTGAATTAAAAAGAACTCGCAGTGTGTCGAGATTTTTGCTGCATAAGATTTTATGCTTTGCTCAAATAAATGTAATGAGTTTCTACTTTTAAAATATAAGGATAGACTTTTAAGAAAATCTCCTGATCTGCATTTTTGGAGCAAATAAAGGAAAAGTGTCTTTATAAATACATTTATTTACAAATCAAACTACCAGAGTGCAAGTTCCTGATATCTTGAAAATTAAAACCTTATTATTATTTTTTAATAGATACTCTTAGTGGTTTTGGAGAACGATACTTGAGCTGTTGTTTTTCTTTTCTTTTTTTTTTTTTTAACTTGGAATTGTCAGCAGTGCATGGAGTCGTACGTGAAAATGATTTTTCAGTCGTCGTCCCACCTGGAGTTACTCGATGGATCTGCAGTGTGTGCACTCCACCGCTGCTACAGCACAGTGTGTGTTTCTCTGTGCTCGTGCTCACCTCTCCAGCTGCCCCGACCGAGAGTCCTCAAGCTGTTAATCATGTCAAGTGTGTGTATGTGTGTGTGTCAGTGACCGCTTTCTGAGACGAGGTTTAAATGGCAGTTACTCACTGGTTGTTAGGGACTGATGATGGAGAGAGAAGGGCCAGTGACAAGATCAAGGTTGTGTCTGTGTGTGTGCGTGTGTGTGTGTGTGTGTGTTGTACAGACAGAACAAACACACTTGGAACAAAGTGACTCTTTCGCAGGCCACTGCTGTAACTGTCACACACACACACACATGTATACACACACACATGCAACCATGGGCATTTTGCCCCCGCTTCCTGACCCCGCTAAACATTCAGGTACAATTAATTATTCCCTCCCTGATCTAACGAAGGCGGCGCGCTGATTGGACACCCTGAGGGTACGAAGGGCCACTATTTTAAAAACACTTTCTGGTCATGAATTTTAATCACTTCAAATGTATCGATAAATTATTAATTGAGAGACTTTAAGTGATGCCAGGTGGGCATAATTTTAGAAGAAGTGATAAAATGCTTTTGGGGGTGAAGCGCTGTGATGTGAAGGCAGAGCAAAGGAGCTTGTTATTTTTCTCTTAAAGGAGCTGTTTTATTTAAAAGGGATTTCTCTCAAAGTATTCAACAGTCTACAGGGCTTATTTGGCCAGGAAGAAAGGAGCTGCCATTTTGCAAAAATTAAGGCCATTTTTCATTCTTTGTTTCTTTTTTTTTTTTTTTCTCCAGCTGTAGGGCTCCAGAAACACCATGCAGTGGTATTCCTCAATGAGTAGATAAAAACAAATAAATAAATCATTAAAAGTCATCTGGTTAGTGTGGTTTGATCCGCCTTACACTGAACATAACAGGCATTTTTATTTTTAGTCAGATCAACAATTTTTGATCATGTATGTGAAATTTTAACAAACATGACTTTGGTTTAAAGCTGAAAGAATCACACACTCCTTCACAGGCTTTCCTTTTTTCTTTCTTTTTTTAAAGAGTGCCAACGAATTTAAATTCCCTCAGCCTATGTCACTTTGAGGCAGGAGTTTAAAAAGTGGGACTGAGCGTGTCCGGGACTGGTTTTGGCAGGTTCGCAGTGAAAATACAGCGTGTCCGAGTGTGGGTTCTGCAGTGTGTTTGCTGCTGCTGTCTGTTCCGTGCGTTCTATAGGTTAACCTGCCGAACAAGACCCGAGTGGGAACAGCGCAAATTACAAATTACCTCCCTTATTAGTCCTGACCCCAAATTTCCTTTCATGAATATTCATTATAGCGGCCGCTTGGTACGCCAAGAAATGAATTTGCCCTCTTCTCGGAGTGGACTGTGAATAAGGAATGATTAATGGAATTCTGCGTGGTATGAATCCATCATTCCTGGGATGGAGGCTGGCCTGGTAATAAGGATCCAATTAGAGCCACAGTGGGTGGGACACAGCGGGAACCGGGGCAAGACAGACGTGGTAACACCCTGTAAGACACTAACACACACTTACAGACCCACTAACACACTCACTTCTTGAATTTTTTTTTTTATCTCCGAAATTCATCACAAGTAATATAAATGTATAAATTTACTGCAGGTGGGGCTAACTTTTGCCGCACTGCTTTCCTCGCTCTCCCTTGGCGTGCGGCCGACCTCTGGACGGCACTGAGCGGCCGCGGCCCTCCACCCTTCCCCTCCCCGGAGCGGCTCTCCTCTCAGCACCACCTCCACCTCTTCCTGGTTAATTTCATGTTCCGGTGCGTCCTGAGACAGCTCATCCCCGCTGCCAAATATTTGTGTTGGGAGCCCCGGCTAATCTGGAGCGGCGTCCATGTTCAGCCACACGCACAGGCGCCGGCCCGTCCCCGCGTGTTATCGGGGGCAGGAGTAGGCGTCCGTGCACGCAGAGTGTGTATTTGTGCATGCGAACGAGTGTGGAGCCGCTGATACCGGTGTGTGTCTTCTACCCTCTTGACCAGTGTATTGACCGTTTGGTTGCGTTTCAGAAGATTAACAATGCGTTTGTGTTTACTGCCGAAGCGTAGCTGCTGTGTGTACATGTGAGCGCATGAGTGAAGAGATGGAGGTCTGAACTCTCCGAAAGTGTGAGATTCTTTTTTTTTGGAGTTTCTGCCTCCTTTAGAAATGGTCGAGATCGTCCTCGCTCGCTTCAGGTTTGTGCGAGGGAGCCGTGTGAGTGAAATATATTGTTCTGCTAAGCCCATGTTAATTGAAAATAACCCATGTTTCACCTGTGACCAATGTAAATTCCACTTCCTGGAACATCTTTATTGTCCATTCATCTCCTTCCTTGTGTCCTCTCTCCTCTGCCGGGCTTTAATGAGCTGTTCTTTTCCTCTGCCTCATAAACTAAAACCTTTTAGATGAATTACATCTCCTTAAGATTCATCTCCAGCGCCGTGGCTTCTTTTCCCCCTTTTTTATGATTGTATTTAATCCACATCACATCTTCGCCGAGAACAAATACCCCGGCGTGACACTCCGCGGAGCGGAAAGGCAGAGGAAGAGGAGCGTTTGGGTGAAGGTAGGGAGACATGGAGATGTGCCAGCGCAGCCGGCTCAGCCCCGCTCTCTGATGATATCCCCCGATAAGACTTTTAGCTAATTACTGACTGCTGCCTCTGAATGCTGCTTCAGTGAAGAGAAAGGCAATGAACCTGCCTGCTAGCTCAATAAAGAGGCAGCAAGAAAAAAGAAGGGGGACGCGGCTGTTGAAAGAGAGACAGATTAACATTTGTTCTTTTACATGCCTCCCTCTGCCACACACACAATAACTTTGCTTATACTAATTAACAATTAGCAAAGACTGGTTGGCTAATTGTGTTATTGCTCCTAATCAAGAGGCTAATTACCAGAATGTCAATTTAGATTTAATTACTAAGTGCTTTGTTAATTCCCACTGAGCATAAGTTACCCTCTCTCTCTCTCCCTCCCTCTTTTTTCTCCTCCCCATTTCTCTTTCTGTTTCTCCATTCCTTTCCTCCTTGTTCCAAGTTGAACCTTGGGTGTGTTCTCAGGTCCTGTGTAGGGATTCGGGTGGGGAGTGGGGGGGGTGAGTGGGTAAATACAGAGATAAATGAGGCAAGGTGTTTGAGCAGGGGGGACCGAGAGACAAAGGCATTAATGAACGGCTTTTACCGCCAGGCCTCCAATTAGCCAACTCTTCCCCGCCAACATCACAGAGAGGAGAGATTCACTGAGATCCAGTCAGCCGCCGCCGCGCCCCCCTCCGCTCGCCGCCCCACCGCCAGCCCCTCACATCTGTCCCCTGACACGCCGCAGACGCCCGCCGCTCTGAGCTCTCCGCTACAACCGGGAGTGACGGCGAATCAGCAGGTGCGGCCAGGCAACTTTTCAGATCTGTGAAATAACGGGACACTCTATGACCTCAATATATTGTTTTTATAGTTATTTTGTGAAATAGCTTAATATTCATAATCACCTCGGTACCCTTCCTCCACGTGGACATTTCCATTCTCACGTTTTCCCTTCTCGCCTAAATCCCCCCTCTGATCTATGAGGCTCTTCCTCACAGCTTGGGGCCCCAACATGGATTTAATGGTCATTACTCGTCTTGCGGCCAAAGACAAGGCAAGCAAACCACAATAGATCACACATACGTGCTTACCTAATCATGTTGCCAATGCGCACTCCATTCATTCCGCTAAAGGAAGCCATTCATCTCGCTGCTCCCTCCATTTACAGACTACGAACACAGCAATGCTGCCTTCAAGGAAACATCTCAGCGCAACACGGTGACTGTCGTGTGTCTGATGTCTTCCACGTTATGCAGGCATCCCGTTCAGCCACTGTTTGGTGCTGTTGTCTCACTATTATTCATCCCCAGGACCAGAGCTGAAGATGGGGGCGAACACATACATGCGTGTGCACACACAAACACACACACACGCACGTGCACATCTCTGTCTCAAAAAGAGCAAGCGGCTTTCACTCTCCGCTCTAACTGCCTGGCTCCTCATACTCCTGCCAAAATACCATAAGACAGGGTATAATATATATAATTATCCCCACTTACATTAGCCATTATGCCAGTGGAGCATTGCCTGCAGAATGACACACGACCTGTCAAGACTTCATTCACGCCATTAATAAGCGTCATTAGTGTCTGCTTTGAATACCCCTCTTGCACACTGCAGTCATTTCAACATGTCATAGATTTTAATTTGAGGGTAAAAATAGCTGTGAGGATATTATGCACTCTCCCAGCCAGTCTTTGTGGTCTTCTGATGGGGAGGAAGTTCACAGTGTGACCTTGGATTTTCTCTTTATTGGAATTAGAACCATTACTGTTCTTTAGTGCTGTGGGCCAGCTACGGGCGCCGAGGCTGCTCTGCTCAGTGCGCGGCGTCTTTTGTGATGTCCATCAACAGCATTCAAAAATCGGAATTTTTAAGCCATTAGTTTGTCACAAAAGACGTGGAGGCAATTGACCAGCATCTTATGCCGGCTTACACAAAGTGGGTTAACTGCCCTAAATTATTTCAAAAACAGAATGCACTTAAAGAGCTAATGTCACCGCGGCTTGCTGTGAAACGTTAGCAGCTTATCAACTTTCCCCATCGCCATATAATGAGCACCTTGTAAAAGAAGGGCTGGTGAGCTAATGGAGAGTTTCCTCGGGGACAGCTGTAAACGTGGGAAAAAAATAAGATTAATATTATCTGTTATATGTATTCTTAATTATATAATCATATAGATCTAGTTGAGGAGAGATGGATTCCTAAATTACGATATCAATGAAACACTATGAAGCAGAGGTGTATTTAGATCCAGGTAGAACTGGCCAATCAAGGAGCACCTGAGGTGGTCGGGTGTGTATGCTTTGTATGTTTCTGAGATCACTCTGTAGATCTTTATGCTTCTTTTGTAAACCAAGAAAACTCATTTTCACTCCATATCATTTGAATGTGTTTCAGGGTGCAAATGCACCCGGAGCTATTTTATTGTTTTTAAAGGGAACATAAGTGTAAATACACCCTGATGCTTCAACATCTTCCATTACTTACTCAGATTTGCCAGTGGAATGTTGACAATTTAAGAATATGCAGTTGATGTTAGCCTTCGATCACAGCAGCAGGTGAAGTTCACCTGTTGATTTGTTTGGGTGCAGTTTGGTCTTATTCTGTCTTTTGTAATGATTTGTTTCTGTCTTGTAATTGCCTTCTAACTTTAAATAAATAATGATGGCTATTGTTTGCTGTAATAAATTAGCCCGTTAGAACATTTTGAACCACACTGACCGCAGGCATCCTGACACAATTTCACCTGTTTGGAATTATCGTCTCAACATGAGATTGAAACACTCCACCGCTTCAATCTACAGAAAAAAACAGTAGTAAATAAACAATAATTCTGCACTCACCAAGCCATAGGCGCCAACTCACAAGCTTTTCAGAGTTTCAAGACCATAAAGTTGCAACAGAGGCTAGAAATCACCTGACAGTGTTAGCCCCGCCCCTTGTCTCTCATCAGCCAATCACTGTGAAGCACACCAACATGCAGCGTGCAGCTGGTAATTAAGTGACTGAACCCATAAATATGGACAAGTGGATTATCACTTCATTCATCTGCAGAGAGGTCACGTTGAAATGAGGAGTGAATGTCTGATTTTTAATTATCAGCCTCAGGAAGGATCTGGATCCATTTTCTACATGCTGCTGTTGTCAGGTGGGAAATTCAAGCTTTGGCATTCCAGAGGCGCGAAATTATTCTGTTTTCAAAGAAATGTATTGTTCACCTTTTATTTTAAAAACAACATGCCTGCTGCTGAGTTTCTGTGTGGCACAGTTCATCATTAAATCACGCCACATAACCCTATTTAAATTCTCAAGAATATGATGTTTGATCATATAGAAAGCTACATTTGTACAAACTATATCATGCACTGGTCAAACCCTGAGTTAATGCCACTGATTGAGCTCACATGCATATTTTCGGACTGTGGGGGGAAACTCCTGCACACACAGGGAGAACATGCAGACTCCATACAGAAAGACCTGCAGGGTGTTTGAACCCAGACCTTCTCGCTGTCAGGTTTGGCTTCACTTATGGATTTCCACTAGTGGTGTGTGCCATCGGAAGGTTGCCTGTTTCTTTCAGTTTCAGCTGGATGTTATCAAGTGTTCGATAAAGTGGATGTTAGTTTTATAAAAATCACAATGAGAAAGGTGGCAAGTAAGTTCAGATTCAACAACCTTTCAAAGCACACCATTCACATTTGTGCCTTGTTTTCATTTCAGGTTTTCAGAGAGCTTATTATTTAATGAAAGCAATATGTTGATTTTTTTTTATTATTATTATTATTTTATGCTAGAATCCTACAAGGTCTGATCCCAGTTTCTAATACCTCATTCTCCTCCTCTCCTCCTACATTCTGTCATTCTGGCATTAATTCATCTGTGTGAGTTTGTAAGGAACAAGATGAAGTGTGGGAGTTTCCAAATATGGTCACTCGCCTTATAAATGGTTGAATAGTAAACGTCTCTGCTGATATGAAGCTAAACTGAACATTGTGACCTTGTAAAGATAGGCTGTGCAGCAGAGTGATAGTACGGGATTAAATCCAGCTATTAGAGATTTCAATGAAGTGGCTGAGAAATATTAAGTATTCAATAACCCTAATCCGATATGTTTAGAAGACAAATGTGTCAATAACAGAACTACCGATCAACAGAAACAACTGAAAACACCCGAGGCTGTGAAAAAGTGGAAGAGTCAATATTGCACTGAACCTTTGGCCCCCATGAAGAATAAATGAATACATGAATTGTTTAATGCATTAATGTATTGGCTACTCCCAGTTACCTTTGACCTTTCTCATGAGGTTTGACAGGTTAAAAAAAAACAAAAAAACAGCAGATTCTGAGTCTGCAGTGAGACGCTGTGTTGTGACAGCACAACACTATGAACTCGCAACACGAATATGAAGACATGAGCTGTTTGGTTGAATATTTCACACAGTTATAAGCTATTAATTTCAGAAGTACTTCAGAGTTAAAAAAAAAATGCACCACACATTAGCAAGGCAAAGTTATTGAGACACTTCCACAGGGCCGTGATTTGATGCAACTTTCTACAAGCTGTTGCTTTCTGTATTCGAGCTTTTTATGATACAAATCACATGATGGAGTTTCAACATACTGTTTCACGGGGCCCTGATTAACTTGGAACATTTCCTTTCAGTTCTAAGTGGAATGTTTTCCTGCTTCCTTCTTAAAGGAGAACCGTATTTTCTGTCTTCTGACTCATTGCAAGTCAGTGGTTGTGAATTTTGCGTGAAGGTGCATTGCTAATGAAAAGGAAGTCAGATACAGAATTGATGCAGCCACGCCAGCAGTATCTTTGCTGGCTCAGAGGTAATATGCCCACTCATTTGTGTTTGTTACATAATTCATGTTTAGGTCTAACGCCGACGGGCGTATAAGTGGAAATAATCAACCAACATACAATCAGTGAAATCTTATTTCGGTCCGGGAAAAGCTCCCCATCATAGCGCGTCAGTTGTTGCTCAAACTTTCGACTTTGTCCTAAGCTGGGTTCTCATTTGTTCATTGTTTTTGTGGTGCTCTCAAGAGGTGAAATCTTAAGTATTGATCAACATCCGATCAAATGAAGCAATGTCTTACATTTTCTTAATTGTTTGACACCCTTGTTAAAAAAAAGTATAAAAAAAAACCTTCCTTGGTTAAGAAACAATGAGTGATGACAAAATGCTTATTTCATTCCTTCTGTCCTCGTTTCAGTGTGTGTGTGTGTGTGTGTGTGTGTGTGTGTGTGTGTGTGTGTGTGTGTGTGTGTGAGAGAGTGTGAGAGTGTGCACTCGAACATGCTGGTGTTTAGGAGTGTGTGTTCTTTCAAAATGAGTACCTGTGCGCTCTGTATATGTGCCGCACTTCAGCTCAGCATTGTGAGACACAAGGGAATCTCCCACAGGTATGTGTGTGTGTGTGTGTGTGTGAGAGAGAGAGAGAGAGAGGGAGAAAGTGACTGTCCCACAGGTACGGCTGTGTGTGTGTGTGTGTGTGTGTGTGTGTGTGTGTGTGTGTGTGTGTGAGAGAGAGAGAGAGAGAGAGAGAGAGAGAGAGAGGGAGAAAGTGACTGTCCCACAGGTACGGCTTTGTGTTTGTGTGTGTGTGTGTGTGTGTGTGTGTGTGTCGTCTGTCTGTGACTGTCCCTCAGGTACGTGGAGTGTGTGAGCCTCCTGACAGGCTGCGTCTTTGATCGCTTGGTGAGTCAGTCCCTGTTTGCCTCTTCTGCTGTAGGGGCTAATTAACCAATGAAAAGACTTAATCACTAGAGCCTGTCAACTGTACACCTTGGCTCGCTTTCAGAATTCTTAAAAAAAAAGAAAAAAAAAAGAGGTTGGGGAGTGGAAATAAGGTGGAAAGACAGAACTTAAAAGATGTGTTTATTTCTTTTTCTGTGCTCAGATGAAATGATTAAAATGATCAGTTCTCTAATTAACCATCTGGTGTCTTTGATTAAGTGCAATAGTTAGAACGAGAAAGGTGAAATGTTGCAAAAGGCGTGAGAGGACAAATCAAACAGACAGCCATTAATTCTGATCAGTGACCCATCACAGCTTTCTACTAAGAAGAGAGCGCGAGGATAAGGGTTGAAAAAGAGGGAGGCGAGGTGAGGAGAGGATGGCTGCGGACGTCTGACACATGGTGATCCTCTCCTCCGTGTAAAGAGCCAATTAGAGGCAGGAGAAGCCTCTCTTGTTGTCCCAGGCAGCGCCAACATGGTGGCCTCTTCTCCTCTAACCCTCTCCTTCACTCACCTCCCATCACCAGCCGCCAGCCCGGCTGTCACAGCCGCTCACCTCTGACCTGCGGTAAACAAGCATTACATAACAAACAGAAACCTGTGTGTGTGTGTGTGTGTGTGTGTGTGAGAGAGAGAGAGAGAGAGAGAGATGACCTGCAGTAAGCTGCTAAAGTTTGCTTTTCATTCACAAGGACCATAATTAGAGAAACAGTGTCAAATACAGAGCCGAGTATTTTCACCCTGGGTTCAGGCCTGTTGCTCGGCTCCGAGAGGGGTGTGTGTGTGTGTGTGTGTGTGTGTGTGTGTGTGTGTGTGTGTGTGTTAATATTTTCGTCTTTATGCTTAATGGACACTTTGATCAGAATGTTGCACCGTGATCATTGTGAACATTGCATGGGCCCCAAAATTGAAATTCAAACGAGAAATCCTTTAAAAATGTCAGTAAACTGCAATGCATGATTTTCCAACTGGACTCGGACATGCGTGTTCACTTTCCTCCACTCATACATTTCCCACATGCACCCAGCGGAGTTGTATTGCCACAGTCTCTTCCGACAGCTTCCTCAGGCCTCCTGACTCACTGCATTGCGTGTGTCATTTTTGATTTATTTACGTGATTTCTGTTTGATATCTGACTTCAAACTCGGTGAATTTGGGTGTGGACATTATGTAATAAGGAGAAGTGAAGAAAAGGAAAACAGAACTTTGCTCTTAAGTTTTAATGTGGCTAATTTGTATTTAACTCATAGCACATATTTAGGAAATAGGAGTAAATCAAATTCCATAAAAATGTCATTGGAATTTACAGTCTATGATATGATATTTAGATGTTTAAATGTTTTATCGCTTAAAAAGAAACTTAAACATAGAAAGTCATTAGATCTGAAGCCATGAGGATAAGAAAAATGAAGGAACTAAAGACCAAAATTTGATTAACCAAAAATATTACCTGCAAACAAATATGTATTAGGATCCATATTTTTATTCAGATGTACCTGAAGATGTAAAATAATGTTCACACTGAGAGGAGACATTCCTTTTTGCTTCATTCGAAGGTTTAACATCCCCAACCTCTTTTTAAAATCTGCACTGGCCTTTGACAATGAAAGATCCAGACAAATTATACGCAACAGGGACAAAATATATACTGAAACCTGAATAAGTATTTTGCCCCCCCCCCCACTGTACCCCCCCAACACACACACCAACACAATACCATCCCAATTCACAAATGGACAAAAAGCTTGTAAAAACCTTGACAATATACAGGCTGAACACAGTCGAGCCATTGAAACCGGCGGACAAAGGCAAACCTGGCAACCAACAGAAAAGAAAGGGTCTGAATGCAATCTGCATTTTGGAGATACAGACTTCATGTCCTTGCAGAAAGCACCAATTATGCAGACCTTGGTGAACAATTATGACACAACGCCAGCCGCGCAGGTGATATCGCCAAAACAGCTCTATTGGCTCAATACACAGGGCTCACATGGCCCCAGTGAAAAGCCAAATATCAGTCATGGGAGCCTATACGAGTATATTCCAGATTGTTTTGCTGTCTGTGGGACTTTCTTTTCAGTTTCAATATGAAGTGGATTTTATTCATTGTTGCATTTTTCAAGGGTGATACATGAACAGTTTTTAACACAGAGAGTCAAATAAGAAGCCAACTTGAAAAACACACTCTACCGCTTATGAAATAATTGATATTCATTTAAAATAAATTAGCTCATGTTGCACAGCTGTACATTGGCTTCCTGTGTGTTGTCCCTCGTTCAGGTTGCCCCACAGTTCAAAAACAAGCATTTCGGGCTGTAATTGGTGACTTTAATTTGCTTCTAGGCGTAACACAATAGGAATGGAAGTTGAGTGAACGGGTGGAAATTAGATCACATTTAATTATGTTTGACAAAGAAAAAAATGTAATTCTGAAAAAGATATTTAAACTGAAATGCTGTCAAGTTGCAACTTATAAACTCCACACAGAAAGGTCCTCAACCAGACTTGAACAGGAGGTTTTTCTGTCCGCTGCACAGTGTAGCTCTCATAATAGACAAGGTTTCAGTTGTGTGTTTGATCGGCAGATTCCTGTTTGTAAATGGAGTTGTTTCCCAGAGTTGATGTGTTTCTGGTTTCTAAAACACCCAAACTTCACACCTTCACCTTCCCTGTGCCAACAGACTCACATCCACGCTGATTTGTGAAACTTGGGAGGGAAGGAATAAAAAAGCAAGTGGGCTGACGGGACTCACGAGAAGAAGCAGGGAACCGTTTAGGAAGGCAGACAGATAAGAACAGATGGTATAGAAGAGAGGACTAAGTGGGGAACTAATAGACGGTGTGGGAATGTGATGAGAAATGAGTTGCAGGCTAAATACCCCCCCCCACCCCCCCGCCCCATTTCCCCTGGCTTTCTCTCCTTCAGCTCTCCTCTGAATATGAGTGACTGACAGGGATGTTAAGTGCCGTTTGACACCAAAGATGGAGGTGACTATGTGAAGGTAGCTATCTTACTGAGAGGGGTTTTTTCCCGTGTGTACGTGCGCGCGTGTGTCAGAACGAGGCTGTGTAATGAATTAGAGACATGGGTCCGATTAAAATGACTGGTAATTTCTCCTGGGAGACGGCAGCCTGGAGCGGCATGAATCAAACGTCTGCCTGCCAGGATGACTCACCAGCACCGTCTCCTCCTCGCACCCGCAGACCGAGACAAAAGTTGGACGGGGTGGGATGGAGGAAGTGGACAGCGAGAGTCGAGTGAAGCCTGGACTGAGCGAGTGACAAAGAGAGACGGCTGGAAGGGGAGTGGGTTCAGAGCAGGGGGGGGGGGTGCACTGTCCAGAGAAGAAAGGCAGATTGAAGGAGTGCTATTAGTGTTCATGAGGAAATATAGTGAGGCGAAGGTGACAAGACGGCAGCGATGGGAGGGGTGAGGTGAGTGAAAGGAAAGGTCTCAAGCATCACTAGTTTCAATCTGTTCTCACCATTTCCACCCGTATCTCTGGCCTCATTGCAGGTGACAGCAGCATGGCTAAATTACCTCCCGCTGGCACTCAAATTAAACGGGGCATATAGTGAGGGTGAGAGACAGGGAGAGAAAAGGGGACATGAAGAGAGAGAACATGAGTGGGTGTGGGTGTGTGTGTGTGTGTGTGCGCGCGGAGATGCTTATGAAAAGAGTGTCCATGGTCACATTAATGCAATTTCTCTGGATCCCTCCATTCCCCCAGCCCAGCCCTGGATAATGAGCTAGCGAGCGCTCTCCCTTCCCCCCCACTGGGCCTACCTGCTATGCACAAAAGGCTCCGAACGCTATTTTTGGAGGCCCTCTTCTCATTTATTTCCTTGATTTGGTGATGATAATAATCATTGTGGCTTGAGGTGCCATATTCAAATTAACTGCCATTCCTCCAGTGCTATCGGCCCGGCATCACCCCGCGCGCGCAAAAGTGTCCCCGCGTGCGCCTCCTGCGTCTCCTCCCTCCGTTGCTCCCCTCCCTCACCTCCCCTGGAAGCCATACAAAGACCAGCCAAGCAGCGCCACCTGATATGTTTCCTTGTTGAGCTTATTCAAATGAGGTGTTTGAAAACTAACCTTGTTTGCATTGTAATGTCGCGTGGCGGAGCATCCACAATTGACAATTTACTGATACAGGCCTGTAAGAGGGCCGGGCGCGGGTGTGACGACGGCGGCGGCGGCGGAAACGCAATGAATTAGATTCCCGCCTGTAGTTATTCAGATCAGAGTGTAACATGATAGCTTACATGAGTGGGTTTGAATGGAGGTCTAACTAAATAAATTTGATTTGGAAAGGGTATGTTTGGCAGATTGTGCCGCTCACAGGTGCTGCCGCGGATAAAGCAAGCAGTTTATTGTACATAATAGGATGCAAGAGTCTTTACATATACATGAATTCTATTAGGCATCGCCGGCACTGGAGGGAGGCACAAAAGGCGGCGGCGCTCCGTGAGAGGAGGTGAGGGAGCTGCTCACATCCATCAGTCTGATAGAGAGATTTGTATGCGTGATTCTCTCTCTCTCTCTCTCTCTCTCTCTCTCTCTCTCTCTCTCCCTGTGTGTGTGTGTGTTTATGTGTCTGTGCTGTTAAAAAAAGGCCGTTGTGCTGTCACTGTCACTTTGCACTTTTTTTTTAAGAACAAAGAAAATAAAATGTTTCTGTGAAACATGACACCTGGGGGATACCTGTCACTGCAGAGATTCTTCGCTGTGCAAAAAACAGATGCGTGTGTGTGTGTGTGTGTGTGTGTGTGTGTGTCTGTGTCTGTGTGTGTGCATAACCTAGGGCTGGTTGAAACCTTGGCTGATATAGAAAACTTTTTTTTTTTGTCAAAATATTTGTGCAGGCTGCTCCAGTAGCGGCGGAGTCGTGCGTTTTTCAAGCGGGTGAAGTTTTCGGGAAGTGGAGCGGGAGTCGCTCCTCCCGTCTGTCACGCGTCCGTATGCGGGCATCTGTGTGTTTTATCTGCTTGAGCTGAGCAGCTGCTGTGGGTGATCTGGGCTGGCCAGGGCTAATGGCTGACTTGTTTTCTGGTCCAGCTGAGCTCTTAATTACATGATTGAGCTTGTTATAGCCTAATTAAAATGGTAAAACACAGGGCAGACAGAGAGGGAGAGTGTGTGAGTGAATGAGTGAAAGAGCAGAGAGAGAGAGAGAGAGAGAGAGAGAGAGAGAGAGAGAGAGAGAGAGAGAGAGAGAGAGAGAGAGAGAGAGAGAGTTGGACCAGCAGCACTCAGTGCCTCGCTCTCTCCCTCCCCCTTTATTAAACTGTTAACCCACAAGGCCCCTTTCCCCCCCGTCTGCCCCCGGCTATTTGGAACAGGCCATGAAGTGCAGCCATAATCAGCAGGCCTACATTTCAATAACACATTTTATCATTTAACCTCTAGTTATACGCATCAAGGTGGCAGAGCGTTCTCCATTTGGGGAATTGAGGTAGGGGAATTTGTGTCGATAGGAAAGTTAAACACAAAAACAAAATTACCAGTGAGTTATTACCAGAGCCTGAGGACAGGAAGTAAAGTTGACTAAGTTTGTATCAGAAACTAAGACACGAGGAGGAGGGGGGGGCACCGGGAGAATAAGGACGAACAATGTTTTTGTTGTTCGGTTTTTAAGAGATATACTTTTGGGTCAATTAACAATAAAGATCAATTGATATCTCTTTATCCTTTCTTCTGTGATTTTTAGCCCGCAGTAATGAGATAAATATTTATGAAGGCTGAAAGTCCCCTGCCTCCCCTCCTTGTGTCAAATGCTCAGCGTGATCAAAGGCTCAGCCCAAAAACACACGACACACTAAAAGCATCAAGGCTCTGTCGGCATTGTTTTTCTGCTGTCCCACAGCTCAAACACAGAAAACTCCTCAACACCCTCCCTCCCCCATACCGTCCATGGGAGCGAGGGAAAAAAAAAAAAAAAAAAATCACAGATAGGTTTGGGACCAGAACACTGTCGCTTTAAGATAAAATATTCTATCTTCTACATCATAATTATCTCCTTAAGGTAGAAATATTAGCATATCCACCAATCTTATTATCTGAGAAATTGGCTCATTAAGTCGGCTGGCTCCCTTTGCGCCCACCTTGTTCTCCATTGTCCATACTTCATGAGTGCGGGAGGCTGCTGAGGGGCATTCTGACTGACAGGAGGCGCTCGGCACTGGGAGCAGGCCTCTGTGGGGACGGGCCCGGGCCGGCGCCGGCTGATGGGACGGCTTTCTGCCGTTCAGCAAGGGGCCAAACGGAGAAGAGGAAGAAGAAGAAGAAGAAGAAAGCATCTTCACCGCTGGTGAAGTCAGATCTCAGAGCGAGCCGTCCCTGGAGACGGGGAGATGCTGAGATGAGCGGTGACCCAGTGCCGCTTCCGGAATGCTTGGTGATTACAGAGTTTTTCAGCGCTCAGGTGGTGAATCAGTGAAAGCTGATCGGTGTCGCTCGCGGCGAGATGAAAGTTGCTCAGCGCGGTTTGACCTTCCTGAGTCGTGCTCCGTGTGAAGGAGGCTGTCTGCGCGACCCCGCCTGGGGATGAGGGCTAAACCCCGGACAGAGACAGTGTTCAAAGCCCAATTTATCGTCTTAAAGAGCAAAGCATACATTTGCTTAGTAATCAGAAAGACAGGCTTTCCAAATTACATTTCCTGTGCTATTAGATATTAATGACATGCTGGAGAATAGCCCTGGCCTCTAATCTGCAAGATTTAATCCCTGGAATGAAACCTGACACCCGTGGAGGCTAATGAAATCATCCTTTTAATCCAGGGAAATGTCCCCCATAAGCCCACAGCTTTAGGAAACCACAGGATGCACGGCGGACGGTGCGGCCGACAACACGGAGCGGGATAAGTTCAAGATTGGAAGGGGAGACGCAGAGCTAAAAGTAGAAGCTGTTTTGAATATTTAAAAAAAAAAAAAAATAGCGAGACAAACAGATTCGACATGAATGGAGTACGTGAAAAGGCGTGGAGGAGCCGGAGGTCGCGAAATTATAGTGTAGCTCTGGCTTGTGATTAAAGATGAACCAATCTTTTTGACGTTTCTCCAGAACACAGAGATGCTTGCACACAATGCAGGAGCTCCCGCTCCCTCCCTCTTCCCTTTCTGTCTGTCTCCCTCTCTTTCTCTCTCGCTGTGGCTGTGTGGGATTGAGTTGTTAATTAGAATCGTGGCCAGGCCAAATGAATTCAGACCTTCTTCCTTCTGTAATGGTGCTGTAGACCCCAAGCTGTGGGCTTTAATTCTCCTCTCATCAGTCTGATGGAAAAATCACCTCACTGCCATTCAGCTCTGCCACTCATTAACCAAGCCAAGAAAAGGTGATGGGCACAATGGACAATTTTATTGTGTTTTTTTTTTTTTCCTTCCTTGTCTCTTTTTTTGATGGCACACATATGCATATAAATCGTTCTGTGTCAAAAACGTGTGCATATGTGTGTGATTTGAAAAGGAAGGGGAAAAAAATTAAGGGAAAAATGACATATATAAAAATGATATTGGCTTAAAAAAAGACTTTGTACCAAATAAAAACGATGAACAAAACCGGAGCGAAAAAGTGCGTCTGTCACTCTCGTATATGCGCGAGTTCAAGTCCCTAAATACTTCTGAGGGTGGTGCTGCCCTGCTAGTGTGTATTAACAGGCCGTGTGTGAGGCATGAGGGTCGAGTTGTGATATGCTTAACAGCCAATTTACAAAGGTCAGGTGAGTGGGATCAAACGGGTGGGAAGATCACACCTCACACTCCTAAATGAGAAACAATCATCCCTCCAAAGGTCACGCAGACACAACCAAGGATTAGAATAATAGAGCAGGCCTTCTGCTCCTGCTTCTCCCTCTCCTTTGCCTCAACATCCTCTTCATCTATACACGAGGAGAACGGAGAAAATGGAATAAAGTATTTTTCTCTTTTGTGCTTTTCTTCAATTCGTTTTCATTTTGTACTTTTTTTGATCGATCTATGCATATATTTGAAATACTGAACATTTACATTAAAGAAATGAAAGTCATGTATAAAAAGTGAGTTTCAGCTGTAAAATAATGTAATTAATCATAATTAAAGTTAAACAGAATCAATTTTTTTCTATATTCTTTATAAAAGTATTTTCTATATACATTGTGATTGACCAGAAAAATGTTGTTTGTACTTGTTGAGTTATTGGAAATTATTTACATATTTTAAAAATGGATATGCTCAGCATTACACACTCTAATCTTGGTGTATTCTTTCTTACATGTTGTAGTCAGAAAGAAACAACTACGAAAAGATGTCTGCTAATAATTCTGTAAAGGGTCATTCAATATTCAAAAAGTTTGAAAAATGTAAACAGACTTCTTTAAAAAAGTTTACATATTTCCATGATCAATTCTAATTTGCTATTTAAGCATCAAACTTAAAACAATCAAATTGAATCATTTGAATCTTTGATTATGGATATTTTTTTTTCCACATTAGAACTGCTGTCAATCTAAAACAAATATTTAGGGTTGACTTCATTGGTCCTGAGAAATGAAACAGCATTATCAGCTTGGCCCAGCCTGTAAAGTGACACACAGCAAAGCAACAACAGGGGGCAGTGTTGAGTCATCCTAAACTCCCGGCTCCCTGTCCACTTCCTCTCTCTCTCTTCCTCTCTCTCTGGCCACAGTCCAGTCTCGCCACCTTTCAGGATTAATTACACTTTTTCAATTAATGTTCTAATGAGAGCTGCTGGTGCAGAAGTCTGATAAGGCAGTTAGGATGTGAATAAGACACACACTCACACACACACACACACACACACACACACACCACACACACACCACACACACACACACACACAGTGGGAGATGCACTAAGTACAGTGATTGATTGGACATAACAGAGGCTGATGGAGTTGATACTGAGCAGTCAGGAGCAGGGATGCAAACTGGACCAGGCCAGGACCGAGGTGGACCGACACATGGATCGCACACGTATACGAGTGATTTTAAGACACACACACACACACACACACACACACACACATCGTGATGAGGATACTCGTTTTAGTGACATACCTACACATCTGCAGCGTAGGTTTCCATGGTAATGAGCTCAACCGGTGCAGGAGAGCCCCCCCCCCCCCCCCCCCCCCCCCCCCCCCCACTCCTCCACGCCCCCACGTGCAAACTTTGCTGGCACGCACCAGGGGACCTGTCAAGTATAAATTAGTGCCGTTGATGTGTCACAAGATGCCCCCGAAGGTCATTAATTGGTCAGTGATTGGAGGTTGGCATGTCATTTATATGAAGATAATTTGCATAAGGCAGTGTGGAATACTTTTTCCTCTCAAAAGCATTCTACAGATTCTATATGCTGAACCTGACTAACTAGCGTGGCGTCTCTCCCCCCCCACCACCCCTCCCACCCCCCATGAGACTGCTCCTGCTCCTGAGTGGCTGCAGATTCACGCTTCAGACAGAGTGTTCTATAGCAACATGTAGAACATTCTTTTCATTTATTCCCCCGTTCATAATGTCAGAAATTCAATCTGTGAGTTTGTGATAATTCAGGGACATACGTCCAACCGCCATTAATTAGCAGCAAAAAAAATATTTTCATCCAAATGGAATCGTTTGTCTAAGCTTAGGAGGCTTTTCAATTCTTTTGCCGCACTATGGACAATGCGATTTCGAATATGCATGGCTTTCTCGCCCAAGTACAATACATTCATATTATCATTTTAAAATAAGTCACAGAAGGAATAAGTACATTTTCAATGGACGGAAATGAAAATCAATGGAGATCTGATGAATCTTAAAGGGGCCCATTGTTGGAGAACCAGAACCAGATTGAAGGTCAAAGGGAAAAAAATAAAAAGGAAAATCCCTGACTTTTTCGATGACATCCTTTTGAAAACTGTAAAAGCTGACTGTTCTGGGAGGACAAAGGAGAAGATAATGTGTGGTGTGTATATGTGAGTCTCTCTCTCTCTCTTTCTGTGTGTGTGTGTGTGTGTGTGTGTGTGTGTGTGTGTGTGAGAGAGAGAGAGAGCCTGCAATAGTGCGGGAATGGGGCGTAGAAATATAGTTTTTAATTTAAAAACACTGAATGTGATTCTGACTTTCACTAATCAGAGCAAACCATTACATTACATTTTACACTTTTAAAGATAATAAGAATTAATAGTGTCTTGTCTGTATGTGCATTATGCCGAATATGCATTAGTTAAGAGTTTGTCAAATTAGAATACCATTTTCTCTCATGTACTTACACAGTCTTCACCAAAGGACAATATGAAAGTGTGAGTGTGAGAGATTACTTTTCTCGCTCTTCTGCTGCTCTCTCTCCTCCACACAGACACACAAACACACTCTTCCTCACTTACTTTCCTTTTCCCTCTGTTGAATTTTTTTTCGCTCTTTCACTCCCTCTCTCTCTCTCTCTCCCTCTCTCTCTCTCTCTCTCTCTCTTCGTCTCATTGCCCCATAACCACAGAGAGATGAGTTCAAGCCACCATTAAAGCGTTAAAAATTTAAATATATAAAAAAAAAAATCTTAACGCTCTTTTTAATTAAAAAGGATCCTAATAATCCACATCATATTATACGTCGCAGATTCATCGGTCAATTTAATAACAGTGAGGCTTTTGGATCTTAATATCTCTGCTACCAGGTTTCCTTCATAACTGAGAGCCCGTGTTAATTACAGCAGAGCCTAATGGTGGGGAATATTCAGGGCCTCTCCATGTTTTGATAAATGGCTTTCCACTAAGATTTATTCCTAATTATCTCATTTGTCTTTCTCCATTACTTTTTATAGCTTAAATTTATGAAGTCATTAAGACGTTAGTGGGCCTGATAATGATTAGGAGAAGGAATTGTATGAAAGTGAATTATATGAAAATGATTATGGCTAAAGGAGTGTTTAAAATGAGGGCTGCGGAAGCCTGGACGTGTGCTTGTCTGTGTGTGTGTCTCTCTCTCTGTGTGTGTGTGTGTGAATGAGAGAAAGAGAGAGAGAAAGAGAGAGAGAGAGAGAGAGAGAGAGGTACATGGCTTTGTTTGAAGGTGGCATGCGACCCCCCGTCCTGCCCATCGGAAGCCACCACCACATTACAGCAATGGAAATCAGCATGATGAAACGTCTTTGTCAGGCGCTCCATCCCTCTGCGTCCGTCCTCTCCCTGCTGGCCCCCTTCAGCTCATATCTGGCCTCCATCTATCTGTCTGCTGCAGCCGTATTAACGCGGGGCCAATGTTCTCCTGCAGCCATGAGAGATGATGTCTTTCTCCGACGCTCGTCCACAGATACACACTGAGGAAGTTTTTCTTTCGGTGCAATTGACTTGAGTTTAATTTCATTTGGCTCGGAAGGTAATGAAACATAAATACTGAGGGCCGCCTGTGCCTGTGGGGGGAAACAGTTTTATTGTGCAGGAATTCAGCTGGACTGTTGATGACACTGTGTGAAACGTTCGGCTCTCCGGCCTGGCATGAAAAATTCTGAGATTAGAGATGTTCGGGTTCTGGCAGACACCGTGAGCTGTCCTCTTGTCGTCCTGGCCCTCCGTTGCTTCACAGCAGTCCGCCCGCACCCTCCTGAACCTCCACTTCCCACCCCGGCGGGCTTTGTGCCAGAGATCATAAGAGGGAGCGCAAACCCCTGCTTAATGAATTAATTATTTGATTATTTAATCATCCAGATGAAGAGCGTCTTTAACACCGGTGTTAATTAGCCAACATCTGGGCGAGTCAGCGAACCAGCCACACAGAAACAAAGAGGAATACCAACACACACTCCATCTTTCCCCCGGTGTGAGGTGGCATAATCTGGATCTTTAATGTACGTCAACGCTTCAATGATGTTTTCTTGTAAAAATAGAGCAAGCCATTCTTTTAATGTAAGGTTGTTAAGACACATTGAATAAGTAAAAGTTTTTACATTTTTTTTTAATAGAATACTTATATTAATACATAATCTTCACATAGCATTGAATTTGGATGTCTGCTTAATCTCTTTTCATCTTCATATTCCTCATTCTTATGCAGTGCGACTACTTGCCATTGGGAGGAGCAATGTCTTTTCTTTTGACCTCATAAGACTTGGTTTCTGTGCTTAACAGATCTGCTGCCCAGTTGACCACTGTGTGATTTCTGGCAATGCAGACGGGCGCGGCGAAACCGCCCACCTTCAGTGATAGCAGCAAAGGACATGCAAACCGCTGGACTGAAGACATGAAACTGATCATTGTAGCCAGATTGTGACAGTCATGTGAGAACGGCTTGTTGTTCCCTCATCTACTGAGTGTCAGTGCAGCGACTGAGTGTTTAAGTGAACATTTACTCTTCTGAAATAAATCGCTGCACCTTTGGGAGTCGTTTCTGACTCCTCTTAGCAGCTTTTAAGCCTTTTCTCTCACTGCGGCATTTCCACATCAAATTTGAGAAATAACTACTTCAGAGAGTAGCAACAAGTAAAATCATTAAAACTGGCATCAAATTAAACATTTGTGCAGATTTCAGCTGTGATCACCAATAAACTCTTCGCTGTCTCTTCTACTCAAAACACTCTGATATAAGGAAAAGTCTTGTATTTAATTTTGAGTGTGCTTCCATAGCAGGCGTCCATATGAAGCAGACCTCAAGGTCACACGTTCCTGCTTCTTTCCCGTCTTCCTCGTGGCCTTGCCTGTTGAGGAAGACAGACATGGTCTATTGAAAGACAGCGAATAGCAGAGGAGGCGTGGAGGAGGATAAAGATATTTGTGACTCTCTAGGCTGATTAAGACCACTTCAGTCTGCTTGCTGCTACTTCACACCAGTAGCAGCAGCCTTCAGTGAGTGAGGGAGGACCAGAAAGGTGTAAAGAGTGTGTGTGTGTGTAGAAAGAGAAAGAGAGAAAGGTGGAGGGGGTGAAAGAGGGATTCCCTTTAATTGCAATCATTCTGGCAGCACTGCAGGGATCTACATGCCATGCATACAATTAGGAAAGAAGAAAGTAAAGGGTGTGCTTCTGCAGCCACCTCACTGGCTTCCAGCCTTACCATGACTAACCCGAAACACACACACACACACACACACACACACAGCTGAATCTAAAGAATTCGCTCTTTCACCGAGAGAAGTGATTGCTTGAAGGTTTGAGTGAATTAGTGTCAGAGTGCTGTGCTGGCAGCAGCGTCCTGATTTCTGTGTGTGTGTGTGTGTGTTTGTTTGTGTGTGTGTGTGTGTGTGTGTGTGTGTGTGTGTGTGTGTGTGTGTGTACGTGTTTGTATGTATGCTTTCTGTGCGCCGCCGAGGTTAATTGAGACACACAGCTCATCTCTGCCCCGATGAGGGTCAGAGCACAGAGGCAGATCTGCATCCCATTAATCTCACCCCAATTTATGCTGCCACACACTGTCAGTCGCAAACCTACCCCCCGCCATCCCCTCACTCACACACACACACACACACACACACACTCCAATGCCCATTAATTTAGGCCCAATTTGTGTTGTCCTCAGTTGCTGTGATGCATAGCACACACTCTTGGCTTCATGATTGCAAATGCGCACAATATGGTTACAATTCACACCCAAACACTTCTTACACACACAAAGGCTGCAGAAGCTCTAACAGTGTTGATGGCATATCTGTTTTTTTTTTTCCTTTAATATTATCATTATCAGCACTGTGTGACCTGCTGGGTAAAGTGTGAAACCAAATGACCTGCGGGAAAGCAAAAAAAATCTCATAACAGTGCCTATCACCTTATGAGCACACACTCGCACACACACACTCACACAGTTTCTAACATCCGTGCGGCCTCTATTATTCTGCCATAAGTTCCTAGCACAATGCTGGCCTGACAGAAGCTAAACCCTGCAGCACCCAGGAAAAGGAAAGGCAAATTAACCAGCTTCACTCCAACACTGAGGGACCATTAAAGTCGAAACGCCTGGTCTCCCTGGCTAGTTTTTCCTCTCCATCCTCTCCCTCGTTCCTCTCTCGTTTTCTCACTCTCCAGCAGGAAAGGTTAACCGTGAGAGGTTCTCAGAGACACTCCAGCAGACACACAAGTGATCTTTCCTTTAATTGGCTTTTCCACTCCCCTTCTCCTCCTCTCTTCTCCCCAGCAGGTCAGCACTGTCGACTGCAGGGCCCGACTGGAGAAACACACTCTGAACTGAGAACTTGATGCACTGGGTAAGGTGTGTGTGTGTGTGTGTATGTGCACCTTTAAATATCTCCATCCAGCCAGTCAATCTGTCGTTAGTAGTACAGAAGGAGTGGGGCTGTGTAATTGAGCTATCTGGCTCCCGGGCCTCCACGATGTCCTCATCCATGAAGCAGCTGACACCGTGGCTTCTCTCCTCACTGTCACACACACACAGGGCATACGGGAAAATTCATAAGAAGAACACTGACAGGCGTCCAGCCATTATCAGCCCCGGTGCAGGTCTTTTTTTCTTGCTTTTTTGCAGTAAGGAATCCTTACTTTCAGCTTTCCTCATGAAATCTCTTGATTTGAAAGAAAAAGAAATGCATTGTAGGGCAGAAAATGAAGATGTGGAAACCACGAGAGTCGGACTTTTGGTTCAGACTGGATTGTGAAAGAGATGCAAGCATTTTGGCTCAGCTCATTGCAATCGTTTCAGGACTGGATCTGAGTCTGAGTTGAGTTTGTGCCATTGAAAACAGAGCTGGGAAAAGTTACCAAAATTCTATAACTTCTCATCACATCTGGAAAAAATACCTAATTATGTTCTTCTAAACTCGATCTGGCAGCCAGCAGATCTTGATAGGAGAAAGAGAATCACAGTGTGAAATGAGCTACACGCTACACTGCCTTACCCGTGGTAGCCTGGAATCAGAGCAAGATGACTAGACAAGGCCGCTCAGACGATTGCACCCCGGACTCAGTTATGCCGACAGTTCTGTTTCATCTCGCTCTATGTGCCAGGCCACGACACAGCCATTATCCACAGGGTGCAACGTGTGAGAAGACATCATTACCAGCTGTCTGCAGAGCTGCCTCCTTCCCCTATCTCTGCAGACGCCATCCTATCTAACGGCCCGGTCCGAGCAGGACCGGAGCAGAGCCGGCAACTGAGAACAGCCTCATTCCCACCTGCCACAGAAACAGATAGGACACCAAGATTCGGCAACCTACTGGTGACTTACTAACCTCCGCTCGGCTGATAATGGAGCGAGGTTCATGACTCATCGAGTCACCGGTTCAGATGTTCAGGTTTCATCTGAGCTGCAGGACTCAGTGTGATAGATGAATCACATCAGCGGCGGAAAAAGAAAATGAAGTCGGGGAAACCCTTTCAATAACAAAGTTTCTTGAGGGCAATGCGTAGCAATTTATATATGCAAACTACTAGAAAAACAGATGTAAAGCCCAGTCAATTAACCTGATAAACAGGCTGGTGACTCAGAAAAGGAGGATGTGTTGAAGTAAAACCATAGAGACGACACGCAAACTCTTCACAGAGAGGCCTCCCGGTTCAGGAGTGTTACTTTAGACAGCCTGGATAGATTCAGCAAAGGCAACATGAATAGTTTTGCTTGAAATCATCAGTAAAAGGGAGTGAAACACGCATGATTTTCTCCCTTTTATCACCAGTTTCCGGTAAATAGCGGTGACCTGTAAGCTATGGAGACCGTTAATCTCCCTGCCGGATACTGCGGTAGTAAAATAAAGCCCGGTTGGATTTCATGGGTCTCATTCCCCTTGTGAATTACAGCGTGTTTTGTCATCATCAGTGGCTCCTATTGGTCTCTTTTGACGGAGACGTGTGATGTGGCGAGTCGTGACTGTGTTTGAAAGCTGTCTTCAACCCCAAAGGTGGACGCATGACAGCAGGTGGGCAACTACACAAGAGCAACAAGCAGCGAGAGGAAATGGAGTCTGGGGTTGTCAAGGCAGCGAGAGCGTTATGACCCAAACAGTCTGCGCTCTGTGGGATATTACCCCGGCCCTGGCCGTCTCCTGACCCCCGACTCCCACCTCCCGCCGGACTTAGCGGAGGTGTAGGTCTCGTATTGAAGTCAACCGGACCGCATCTTTCTGAAGCGGTGCCATGTCGCCCCCTGACAGTGCGGCTCTTTGTGTTTAGTTACTCACACACACGCACAGACAATGGTCCGAGGAGCCGCTTCAGACGACGGACCGGAAACCAGTGTTTGTGTTGACAAGGCGCCCCTTCCTGTGTGCTCCCGGAGGCTGACCACCCCCACTGATTCATCTACATGTGTGTTTCGAGGTTGAACGCACCCCCACCTCCCCCCCCCCCCCCCAAAAAAAAAAAATAGATCCAACTGTAATAATTGTTTCTGAAAGGTCTTTTTTCATCATTCTCACTGTTTTTTTAATCCCAGCTATGTCGCACCCTCCTTCATTTCCTCTGCTTTTACTGGCTACAGAAAACAATGGAGTTTTGTTGCATTTTACCTTTATAGGCACATTCATTTTTTTTTTTCTCCAGATGACCCAGTAAATGTACTCGAATTGGGTTTTTTCAATT
Source organism: Salarias fasciatus (assembly GCF_902148845.1). Lineage (NCBI taxonomy): Eukaryota > Metazoa > Chordata > Actinopteri > Blenniiformes > Blenniidae > Salarias > Salarias fasciatus. The sequence continues at coordinate 11,183,306 of NC_043749.1, read as the reverse complement.
GGCAGCGCAGGGCTCCAGGTTTGCAGTAGGTCAGTGGTGAAATAGACAGTGCTGTGTGTACCGAAGCCAAACAGAGACATAGCAGAAACCAGAGAGGCTGTTTAGACCTGTGAGATGTTGACTTGTTACCATTGCATTTTGTGTATTCGTGTGAGTGTGTGTGTGTGTGTGCACGCAGAAGGACAAGGCTCTGGTCTGTGCTCCCTGTTTGCTTAAGGTGGCATGAGTCAGCTTGACTCAAAAACAGGAGCCTGTTTTCGTGCGGCCTGCCAACTCCCTGTCTGACATTTAGCGAGCTTTTTGCTTTCACACTTTTTTTGCGCGCACAACCACACACTCACTTAGCGGCAAGTCAACATCGCCACTGGGAGCCAAACTGGCCCTCTTGGCTCTCCATTGACCCAGTGTTCACTTCTCAACTCTGTCATTTTCTGAGCTCCTATTTCCACCAAAAGTCATAGCGTGTCAATAAATTCTGTTTTTCTTCACATTTTTCGAAGGGAATGAGGTACCTAAGAAAAAAAAGTGTGGTCAGAATGGGACTTGACGGTGCTGAAAGCAAACATTGGTGGTCCAATGCAGGTGATAAGAGGCGGTTGTGATAGCGTCCATGTCGAGGGTGCGTGTGGCGGCCTGGGCAGCAGAGGAGAGCGGAGCTCATTAGGAGGATCAGGAATGAGGTGGGAGGATGTGCATGTGTCAGGGGGACGGGTCTCCGTATCACCTCCTCTCCTGTGCCCCTCAAAGCCAAGCTGCTGTGGTTATGAGGAGCTGGAAGGGTTTGGCTGGTGGCCAGAAGTTGCATAATCGTGTCTTTAAAGCAGCAGGGTGCCATTCCTCTCCCCCCCCCCCCCTCCTCTCTCTACTGCCGTCACCTCAGTTCTAAATCTCCTTCTTTTAGTATGTTTGATACTTTGTTTTATATCTGTACTATTGCTACATGTTTTCTATGCTCGATTTATCAGTGTCCGCAAACACAACTTGAAAGTTCACACCAAAATAAATCTACGAATAACTTACTTTTAGCAGAAGGACTTGCTCCAGATACTCTGTCTATGATGATGAAGGGGTTTGACTGTTGTCCAAGAGATTTGTTATTCTATTTAGATATCGAAGCACTTCACTGAGTTGCACTGTTGTGTGTCGGCACTAATTCCTTATGTGCAAAAAATGTTGTCCCAGTAGTATTACAGTTATTCTCACATATGCCAGTTTGCTTCTCTAAATATCCCCTGTGTGAGTAAAGCATTGCTATCATATCATTACTTTAGGCGGTCCCAGCTTTGTAATTGATTACAGCTATGAAATTACTACGGAAAGTAAAAAAACCCCTGACATTTCATTGAGCTTGTTATCCATTGTAATATGTGAATAAAGATGTGCTTCCTCTCCCTGCCCTGCTCTCCTGGGTCACTGCTACAGTTAGCTTTTTCTGAAGCTGTTGTCTCTATGGAGGTAAACTCTGTTACTATTTCTCAAAACTCCTGTTTCTGATATTTGTATTAATATCGGTACTGCTTGTGAAAAATCTATGATTACTTATAACTGAAGTAATTACCATCTCCTGAACCAACGTGGTAAGTGGGTTTGAGCCTTTACTGCACATGTCTTTGTGCTTTATAACTGACTCTGGTTCAAATCATAAGACTACATCCCTGCCCCCCTCCTTCCTGAGCGCCTGCAGCGATACCATCACATAGGTGACACTGTGATGTCTGGTTGGAGCTTTTCTCCCCCATCATTCTGGCTGTAATGCTGTAGAAAACATCATGTTGATCTCTGTATCTTTGCAAGAAATCTCCTCAGGAATCAACAGAAGCTCCCTCGTCTCTGCTTGTCAGTGTAACGCACTCTCTTCTTCGTGTCAGCGGATCATGCTCCTACTGTGAGGGACTGTGGTAAACAGGTCTCTGGATTTGGGTGAAAACAGCTTCAATCCGAACTTAAGAATCAGACAAAAGACTGACCGACTCAGAGCTGATGGTTCAGCTATTGTGTTATAACACACTGCAGTAATTAACTAAGTAAGTAACTATTTACTTTCCTCACAGACTTCAGTCTGTTCTGTTCAAACAACCTGTGGATTTCTGGCCACAGTTTGAAGATGTGCGCCTTCAATAGTTATAAATGACCTTCAGACTGAGTGCCATCAGAAGGAAACCATTTGGAACATGTTGAAAGGTGCACTACATTGACGGTTCTATTCCTGTCGTGGGATTTGTTAAGAACAAGAAAAATGTGGGATAAACCTTCTCAAGCTCTGCTTTTATGGCGAGTCCTTCATGTTGCTTTTTTAATGAAAAAGAAAGACTGTCATTTATGACATTTGATTATAGCACCCAATGGAAATATGCTAAAGAAGTAGACTTTTAGATGTATTTAAAATGGGCACAAACTGAGCTCGATGAAGCATGAAACTTGACTCACATTCTGTTGTCATTTAACAAGAAGTTTGTTCTGTCTGGCCTCCTATTTTCCCCTGGGATTCATTGTAAGCGCTGGAAGCCCTGAAATGACTTCCCCTTGCTGCACGGTGTCACTTTGGCCATTTAGCTGTGGGCTATTGAAGCTTTTCAGTTGAATTTGAAAACAAGCTGAGTAAATTAGCGCTAATTAATTATCCATCAAATGAACGGCAATAATTATAATAGCGGCAGTGTGAGTTTTAGTGTTTTTATAAGGCCATGAGGTGAGTCATCAGGCCAAAAACCCAAGACCTGAAGCTGCAGCCAACTGGGAGGAATACTTGGAGCAAACCAAGAGCCAACATTTAGCCAGTGTTTTATTGTAGTAGTGCCAATTCTGGGGATCTGGCACCTCCCACCCACACAGATAAAAGCCAAGCCTTAAGTGGCGATGTCTGCTCTGAATGCACCTCCCCTGTCTGACACAGGAGCTCCACTCTCAGAGCGAGAGCACTGCCAGAACTGCCATGGAGCTGAAGTGTGTGTGCGCATTTCTCTGTTTGCTAACATGGCATTCATTATGTATTCAGTTAGAAGTTATATTTCCCCCCCAATCTTTTAATGTCTTCTTTTTTTTTATCGTTCGCTTTTCTCTCCATTTATGTTGAATTCACAAGCAGCTGGGGCTGCTACGGCATTTTAATCATCCCCAACTGATGCCTGCATTCGCTTTAAAACTCGCCTTCAAATTGAGGCAAGGGTAAAGTTACGGCTACGGTTGAAGTTTGCATGAGCGGCTGTGGCTGGTGCAGTGGGAATAGGTTCCTGCCTCATATCCAGGAGTTGAGCTACATGGTCCCAGCCCTGCGCTGTGGTTTTCCCTCATTCAGTATACGTAATGGCTCTGGTTTTGCTGCAGAACTCATCGTGAAGCGATGGGTATGGATGACAATTAATCGCACACATTTGATGTAAGATCAGGAGCAAATAAGTCGTTTAGCCTCAGCCTCCTGCAGGGAAATGACCAGAGTAACCTGAGGTCAGCGGATGAGATTGAGCAAAAAATGCCCCTCTGCACTACAGGTATACATATCCATTAAAGCAAATGACTTTTCTGTGTCTTAGTGAAATCTTTCAGATGATTCATCAGTGATTCATTATCTAACGGATGCTCTCACAGCGGAGGGATCCCAGCTCACTAGATTAATCTATCTGTCATCGTCTTATAAGGAAGATATATGGTCATTGTTCAGCGGGGCTGGGATGAAGTAAGGGGGCGGGTTTGTATCAGTGCTGGACATAGACATTTCTAATGAGAACATCACTCCAAGCACATACTGGGAGTCGGGGGCTATTGTGTCTCCGTCCTATAGGAAATACATTCAACTTGTGTTTTTCCCATATAAAGTGCTGGCTGCTCTGAAAAGCTTTTCCCTTACTCACACTGACTGACGTCAAAACACATATCTGATGCTTTTTTTAAGTCTGACGCACGCGGACGGTCACCTCGGTTCCACCCACTCTCCGTGCACGGGCCTGCCGCTCCGCCGCTTCCGTGAGACCGGAGCAGAAACAAACGTCTCAGTCCTGCCAGCTTATGTGTGTGTACATATGTGAGAGCGTGCATGTGCATGTGTGTGTGTGTGTGTGTGTGTATTCCCTGGAAGCCCACTGAGCTGTGGTTCCCTCAGTAGTCCTGCAGCAGCAGTAACTCGATACAGTACACACACATTTTTGTTGCTGATCCAAGCCTGTCCGGCTGCCATGATTTCGGTTCAACTTGTTGTAAAACACTGCTGAACGCCGTTAAAGAGGAGAACATGCAATCAGCATCTAATGAGCACAGTGTGCTATGGTATGGAAGACGGTTATGTGCCCCTTAATGAAGTTACAGTGGACTTGTGTTTAACGATTGGATGTTTTTAAACCACATGTTGATTCTGTTTTTTCCTCCATCAGTAAAACAAAAAAAACCAAACAAACAAAAAAAACGGACAATTTCATTGAAAAACCAATGTATTTATTCAACTCATGTCAAATGTCCCAATATGATGTTTTCCTTTTGAACTGTTCATCTCTCTGCCCCTTCTCTCACTCTCGTGTTGGAAGAAAAGATGTTGCTTTTGTAGGAACTTGTTGGCAAAGCTTCCTCTGACTCACACAGCTGCACCCCGAAGAGCTCCCTCTGATTTACAGCCAGCAGGGGTATTACAAATTTCTACTTATTTACTTTCAGCCTCAGTCCATCTGTCTGAGCTTTGAGCTCTTCATTCCAACCTCTAAACATTGCTGGCAGCGTGGGACAGTTTACTTCACGTTATTATTATGCGACAGTTACAGTTTGAGGGCTCATTCAAGAAAAACAAAAGGCATCTTTTACTGCAAGTTTGTAATGGCGGTAATAAAATCCGCTAACAGCTGCTGGACTGAGGCTCCAACCAGAAATGCGTTTTCAAAACGACCAATTAAGCCATTGCCTGCTTTCTAATGCGATCCTGCTCAAATCACTGGCCTCACACATTATTGTGTTTGTCTAAATGTGAAAATGTGGAGGAGACAGAGGCTCTTGCTGCTCGACTGTACTGCATGTGGCGTCTCTTCCTGCGTGGCGGTGGATGTACGGCCCGGTTTACACGTTCCACAGTCAGTTGTTCAAAGGTCTGTCGCCCCTGCCTGCTCATGTAGAAATTGTTGTTTCTCCCTGTAAAAGTGCTGTGAGATGACTGTGTTGACTTTGGCGCTATAGAAATAAAATTTAATTTAATTTAATGTGGAAAAATACTTGATCCTTTGTGTGAATCAAGTGATTTGACTGCAGTGGCATACATGCATTCACTGAAGGGGAATCAAGCAAATAAAAAAAAGTCTTTCTGAGTCCTTCTGTCTCCCTCTCTGCCCAGCCCCTCCCGTCGGGGGAGAACTCATCACAGGGAGCTGTGCAGAGCCGCGTGCAGGCGCACGAGCTAGAAAAACCATTAATAATCTCTCAGAAGTGGACTTTGCCATGCTACTGAGGTGTCATTGAGAACATTGTCCATTTTATGCTTCATTGCTCCTTATGAAGATTTAAGAACTGTACAGTTCAGAAAATGTCCTCCGTCGATGCTTCTTTCATGTGGCCTGATGAATTTAAAAGGCTCTAACTTTACTTCACAAGATTTTGACGTTAGAGGAGACACATTTATTAAAATGATTAGTTGGGCCCTGTGTGCATCGTTCCTCCTGGGCCTGTGGGGGTTTACCCCAGGTATTCTGGTTTCCTCTCTTAAACCAGACGTGTTTGTTGATGAGTGAGGCTGAATTGTCTTTTGACACATGTGCCAAAAGAATCTTATCTGAAGTGTTATCTGATCTCATTTCTCAGTTCAAATGTGCTCAAAATATGTTTTTAAAGACCAAATGAAAAAGACATTGGCCTGTTTTTGTCCACTCTTTGAACAGGAATCCATTTTTTTTCCCCCTCGGCTCTTGTTACTTTTTCTTGTTGAATTGCTCTTGAGTCGGATGCCGTCAGCCCATCAATGAGCTCAGACGCTTCAACTCAGTCAACATATAGATATTTGAGAAGGCTGTCCTTGAACGTGGCCCCGGACACAGTTGTGTATACAATGATTTAAAAAAGCGTGGCTGTATGTTGGCTGCGCATCCTCAGAATGTTGACTGAGCAGTCGGGTCTCAATGCGTCTTGGCTGCATTCACGCGCGCACTTAAAGCTGGCCACTTGTGATCCGATCACCCAAGATGCATTTTAATGCCTGGTGTGAAGAGGGCCGCAATAATAGAGGTCCCATAAGAACACTTTAACAGTAACCCCTACAGATGTAGCCACACATGAAGGTTATATGGTTGTCGTCTTGTACAATAATCACATCAGAAAACTATCAGGCATATTGTATGAGTTCTGTGTCTGTTGTGGCTTTCCTTTGACCCACTATTAATAATAAATCGAGTATTTTCTTCTCTAGGTGTCTCTCTGACTTCAGTGGAGGAAGGGAGAGCTGTGTTTGGCGGGATCCAAGGGCGAGTGGCTTGTCATGTCAGGGGTATTAATTTATGATTTCCATCCCAGCTTCTGACCTGCTCACCTTCATTAGAATGCAGCTTTTGTAATTTCATGGTTAATATTCAATAGCCACTTGTCCCCTGTGTCTGTTTTGTGCATGTGAAATTTCTTGGGCATGGGGGTGTGTGTGTGGGGGGGGCGGGAATCGTTTTTGATTTGTTCATAACGTGTTTGTGCATATGTGTGTTCATGGAAAAAGGAAATGAGGGTCGACTGCTGAATGGCTCCCTGCAAAACAGTTGCAGATGTCCAGAGATGTCCTCTGTGTTCCTGCTCCCACCGAGGAGCTCGAATCGCGTCTCTGTCTGACCTGAAACATTTCAATTACCTCCCTCCTTTTAGAGACACACACACACACACACACACACACATACACACACACCGCATACAGTAACTGACCCCTTTATGGCCACTTGCTTCAGGCTGTAATTCTGTGTCTGTTATCAGTGAACTGTACAAGAAATGGAGGCTGGCCAGCATCTAACACCAAGTGGACTACACACACACACACACACACACACACACACACACACACACACACACACACACACACACACACACACGGATGGTTTTCATGAGGCATACAGTAATTTCTAACCACAAGAGATGAAATAAGGAGAGAATGAAAAAAGAGGAAAGATTAAGGCAGAAGAAAGAGAAAATCGCGAGCTGTAAAAGTCCCCAGCATCTCTCCACACATTCACACGTTGATGCACTGGCCTGAACACACATTCCTACTGAATGACTTTGGCAAACCTTTAGAAAAACACATTAAAGAGCTCTGTTCTGCTTAAGACCGAATGTTGCTCTGTTTTCTTCCCCTTTTATTCATTGTTTTCAGTCATTTTGAAGCTCACACAGCAAATCTGGTGGAGTTATACTGACACTAAACCAACTGTGATAACATGGATATAGGACTCACAATACATACACGTTTTAAGGAAGTATAGTTTTTTCAGTGTTTGGGGCTCAGTTGCAGGCAGAAAATTGAAATCATGACCTGTACAGTTTTGCACTTGGTGTGAAAATACGAGAACACAGAGTGCATGTAATTCACATTGTTTATTCAGTATTACACAAAGAGATGTTAATGCAACTTCCAGGACAGCAACTCAAACTGACTGTAAATGAGGGTCGTGTAAACAAAATGACACTATAGTGGACTAATTCAGCTGGGCTTCTTATAACTCTTAGAATATTTGCAGAATATGCCAGCCATTTGAATCCATCTCTAAACTGCACGGCATAACGATATAATAAATCCATAAACGTCAGTCAGACATTTTCATCGTCGATGCAACTCTAACAAAACACTACAATACTGAACTGATGGGAAGTAAACACTTACTTTCTTCCAGTATGTCTGTACTAGCTAGGCTAAATACAAGGGAATTATTTGGAAATGAGATGATGAGCGGGTACAACATCAGATCCATGGTTTAAAATCCTCTCTATAATCAATAGATTGATTGCAGTGCAAGATCAAAGTTCACCTGGGAACTTGTTCTATTGAGGCAAAGTTCTCCATCATCAGACCAAGTAAACAGTGTTTTCTGGGGGAAAAGCTGCTCCCACCCTCCATAAATTCCAAGGCACCTCTCAGGATAGCATGAAGTAGTATTTAATGAGTGAAGCCATAAAAAGTATTTGAGCATCATTAAAATAAATTGCTTTAGTGTTTTGCATTGCAGGCCTTAGTAAAATGTACCATCACCACAGTAGCTTTCTAGAACCCAGTTTTCGTGCTCAGTATCTCCGCAGTACCTTCGTACATCATGTTAAACTCATTCTCAACAGAATGGATGACGCTACATCCTAAACAGAAAACCCTCATTTGATATTAAGTTCTTCTACAGCAAAATTCCACTGATTTTAAACCTTACTTTTTCATTCTGGGTAATGTTTCCTTTTTATTTATTTTTTGCTATTTTCTACTGGAATGTGTACGTTTCTGCAGGGACTTGAATGGGTTAAAGGGGTGATTCAGTTCCTCACAACAACACTTGACAGATCCGGAAAGATCAGGTTGTCCTCTTTAAAATATAACAGGATTAAGCCGAGTAGCTCAAAGGAGAAAAGGGAGACGGCTGTGGACAACGTGTCCACTACACAGCAGAAAATAAAATGGTCCGCATCCCCGGAGGAGATGATTCGCAAAACATAGTAGTGCTTTGTAAGGTTCCCACACTCGTCGTCTGAAGAGCTTAATAAATGATTATGCTTTTGATCCACGTTTGAGCCCAGAGAGCAGCTGCAGCTGAGTGTTACAAGTCTTAAAAGCTGAGTTCGAGAGAGAATGTGGTTTTTGCAGTCATACATGTTAAGAAACAGGATGTCAAATCTGTTGGGTTCAAAAACAGGGAACCTATTGTTTTAGACATAAAGTGAGCCAGGAGGACACTCGATAGCTCAGTCGTAAACAGTGTTGTTAAGAATTGGCTTTTGTTGTTGTTGTTGTTGTTGTTGGAGTCATATGCACGGACCTAACACACACCAGAAACATTTTCTGGCAAAGTTGGTCTGCGACAGAGAGCTGGTCCCCAAATGAACCACCATTATTACAATCTGCACTATGAAATCTTTGTCAATAAAAACATGTAATATTGTCATTTCTACACACATCCTTACACTGAATAATCAATTCTCCCTTCATAAATTTCTCTTAATACTCAAAAAAAAGCACTGTTTTCCAGATCTCGCCAGGATTTTTTCTCAGTTGAGGGTGAAAGTGTCCCAGAAATCTGAAACACACTCAGTCCAATCTCCACAGACAGAAACAGTTATTACGTCATATTAAGTTGCATGAGTGGAAATCTTTGCCATTGCATGTAAATGCAAGTTGCAAAAACGCAGCCAGGCTTTGGTGTCATCCAGCTGATTACAGTCTGATCCTCCGTGTTGGAATTCAGCCCTTAAAATAGGGTTTACTCAAACACCGCCGCATTAGCAAGGCACATCAGCACTTCTATGTACAAGTAACTACAGGTCTAGTAACAAAGGTCCAGTAAGAGCCAAGTCTTTAGTATTTCTGAGGAAAAAAAAAAAAAGTATGTAACAGTATTTCATCAGAGAGGAGGGAGAGATTTGTATCAAGTCATTTTAAAATGCACAACAGATCTAGGTGACATCTCAAGAGGTATTGGGTTGGAAAAGGTATGCACCGGAGCGACTGAGCGCGCAGGCCTGTTATCAAAAGTGTACCATTCATACTACGAGCATATGGATCTAACTTAGCATAATATCATGAGATTTTCACTCGAGGAATTAAATTAGATGTTGAGCAATTTCTGCTTTACACAGAGCCCAGCAAAACCCGATAACACAGAAATGTGATTTTCACATTAGAGGAAAAATGCAAATATCTTAACTAAAATCTACAAAACAAGGATTAATAGAGATTTGGTAAAGGCGAGGAGCCCACTTGAAAATTCAGGCCTTAAGCTAAGCCAAGGCCATTTGTTCACATCGCAAGAACGACAGAGAAAAATGAAATGTGTGAAGGGGGGGGTGTGATGACTTCCAGTCCTTTACCAGATGAGCAGGAATTCAATGAATACAGTCAAAGCCCCTCGAATAAAATGTGAAAGTAAACAAGACGTGCGACAGAAAGCGAGGAGAGATCTTTGATTAAGGATGCTCTCCCTTCACATGTTCGATCAGAGAACGTGTCCTTTACACACGCCTGTCAGCCATTTGCGATGTGATGTCTGTTACAGTACACATATCTGCAGGCTCTCTTGATTGTTCTCTGAATAGATCAGTTAAGGAAGGATAATTGTTAATAAAAAAAAAAAAAAAGAAATCTAATATTGCCACGAGCCATCATTTATGTTTTCTCTAGTCCGAACAATACAACAAGAATAAAAGACAGCGATGGATTCAACATCTCCCACTTGGACTCTGTGTCACAAAGGCCGCTGTAAGTAATCAAAATGGAAGACTTTAACCTTGCCAAGGACAGACTATGTTTCTACAGAGATCTGAGCGACCATTTTCCCATTATGCAGCTGCTCTTATCTACAGAAACACTAAAATCCGGTTAAATGGAGCCATTTTCTCATTTGCCTTTTGGAGGTCATTTTTCATGCTTGGAGAACTCCAGTCATTCAGACGGCACAAGGGGCTCGATTGTAATAATAGCCCGATCAGCGAGGGTTCCTGGGCCCGGTCCGCCACGCGGCTCCGCAAACGCTCGCCGACCACAGCTGGAATGCACTCTGCACAGCTGTGAAACAATGACCCAGCAGCAGAGGCGAAGCAGAGAGGGTTACTCTCCCGCTGTGTGATCGATAAGGGAGGGAGGAGTTCACCAGCGCCCGCTCTCTGCTGCTAGGAGGAAGACATCGGACATATAGCAGAGCCAACCAGGCCGGCCGGCTGACTGTGGGAGGGGGAGGGGGGGGGGGGGCCTCACGAGGAGAAGCACAGGCTGCAGCACTCCATGCAGATCTCCAGGCAGTCCGCCGACTCGCAGCAGGCGTCGATGATGCCACAGTCCATGTCGCAGGGCAGGTCGCAGTCGCCGCACTCCTCCGACGCGCAGCAGCAGCAGAAACACGAGTCGTCCCCCGCGCACGAGCCGCAGGTGGCACAGTCTAGCACAATGTTGCACAGAGTCAGGAACTCGCAGAAGAGGCACGCCAGGATGCAGTGAACACAGCAGTCTGCTGAGAAATACCATTCATTAATTAAATTTAAAAGTAAAAAACATAAGTGTATTCAAAAAAATGTTGTTCTAATCTCCTACTCAGACTGGACCAGTGGAAAAATACAGGATAATATTGCTATCAGTCCTCCTCCTCCATCTTACCATCCTGCCCCTCTGTGGGAATCTGGGAGCTGTTGCTCTTGGAGCTGCTCTTGCTCCTCTTGCTGCTCTGGGAGGTGATGGAAGGGTTGGACCGCAGCTTCTTGGTGTGTTTGGGCCCGGCGGAGGAGGACGAGGAGGTGGACGAGCCTCCTCGCTGCAGGGAGCCCAGCTTTGGATGAGGGCCCCCGTTCTTCACCCCGTTGGCCTGGAGGGCATGTGTGTAAGGCACGTGCGTGTGGTGGGGACAGTGTGTGTTGGGGGGGTGTGGGTTCGCGTGACTCTTGACTCCGTTGCGTAGCTGGCCGCTGGGCTGCGTCCGGCACGGCTGGGAGTGGTGGACGGGAGTGGACCTGGCTGCTGGCTGGGCTGGGAAGGGAGAGAAGAGAAGAGCGCTTATTCACCACAGGCTGAGGAACACACGTTCAAATGTGCTACACAGTGTTGTTCAGTTCTAAACTAACAAATAAAATATATAATAAATAAACAAGCAAAAGTGTTGATAAAAAGCAATAAGTTGAGCAAAGACACATTTTTTGAAGTGAAAGTAATGTAAATGTAATGATAGCAGATTAGCGTCATAAAAGAAGTAAGACATGGGCAACTGGAAGCCTGCAGCCACATCTGGCCGCCAGCTGCTGGCTCTGCAGCCCTCAAGACAATATTCAGAAATGGTGGAACAATGAAGGTGGATGAATTTTAAATCCAGCAACAATGTCAATGATATTTTAAAAAATGCTTGAAACGTTGCTTGAAATCAGCAGCTCCAGTTCTTGTTTTATCCATCAAATTTGCCGCTTTGTGCTAAAATATGAGTGAACTGAGTTAATAGAATGATTTTCAGGCCTGCTTCATCTGGATTTCAAAATAGATTCATCAGATTAGTTTTGTCCAGAATTCTGGGGAAGTAGATAAATTCAATCTGAGGAACGGTCATTTATTTGTTCATGATAAAATCGTTCAGCAGAGAGTTGACAGGGGTGAGACAACGCCACCGGAGGGGGTCTCTGGCCACAAATGTTGGAGAAATCATGACGTGTAGAGCACTCTGAAGTTGTTCAATCCAATAATGAAAAATTAGTAGTATGTGTATTGTAGGTGTGTTGGTGTGTGTGTGTCAGGACGCTGGCCAGGTAGTGTGTGCATTGCACCTGCTCTGTGTGTGTGAGCCGAATCTTTCGTGTCAATACACTCACACAGCTAGAAAGCAGGAAAAAAGACAGGATGGTCGAAAGAGTGTGAGACAGGAGGAGGAGTTCTGGCCATCAGAAAACCATCTTTCATGTATTTTTGCATTTTTCGTTAAACATACATGAACTATAAACACGCATATGTAGGGTTAATCTTTCTGCTACTTTCTTCCAAATGCTGTCGAGTCCTGACAACTCAGAAAAAATCTGTCTAACTGCCAAACCAAACACACACACACACAGACAGACAGACACACACCCTGAAGAGAATAATGGAAGCCTGGGTTTGATATATTATGCTACTATTTAATACCAGCCTATGGAGGTCCACATTTTTAGGGGGCCCTTAAAGCATATGGTGTGGAGAGGAGTCGTGAGATTTAATAGTGCAGAGGAGAGAACAACACACACACACACACACACATTACTACTCACAAATGGAGAAAGCATCCTCCATGATCTCTTACTATGAAAGTAGACTGGATGTAAAAGTGTGTGCTTGATAACCGCTCGCAGACAGATAACCCGGCCGAGCGTGTTTGGATTGGCCGCCGGTCGCGGTCGCACAACCAATCCAGTGTTATTATAGATTCTTTCATTCAGCGTTTTTTAACTCTGCTCCAGATGTTTGGCAGGCTGCGGGGTGAGTGTGTGAGTGTGTAGATGTACATGTATGTGCGGGGCTGGTGAGGAAAAGCCACACTTTCTTCCCAGAAAGTATGTAAAAAGTCAAAACCTTCAGTCCGCCTGTGTTATGTCTTTCTCTCTTCCTCCCAAGGTCCATCTCCTCCCTTTTGTGTCTCGCCTTTCTCCCTTTAGCACTTTCCACAATGCTCTATTCTACCACCTTGAGCTGGTCAGGATGTAGGTCAGCATATGAAGAAAGGGATTAGAGAAAGGGGAGGAACACTGTGCACACTTCCCTTAAATGTTGCATTGTCCTCTGGGGGATTTAAGTTAGTGAAAAATTCCAAAAATTTTCACTTTTCTGAACTGTGTGTGTGTGTGTGGTTGCAGAATCAGCAGGCCGACAGACAGACAGAGCGAGACAGGGAGAGTCAGGACTGTCTCCAAACAGGGCTTGAGTTGAGGTTAGGCCCACTCACACATATACAAATGTATGCATGCATGAACACGTGCCAACACACACTCGTGCGCACACAGAGAGAGAGAAAAAAAACAAACAAAGTCCCTTTGTCTTCGATCAAGAAAGTATGAGAGGAAGACAGAGTGCGAAAGAGAGAGGAGAAAGCTGAAGAAATGGGTTACTGCCTGTGCATTTTTGGAACAGGAGGATTCATGGGTGTGACTCATAAACACAATGATTCAGCAGTGGGAGCTGGTTAAAAATAACAGCAAATAAAGGTCCAAATGGCTGTGGGATTAACATGATGAGACTGGGAAACTGCCGGGCGTGCGGCGCTGGCCGCTGGACGTCTCGCTCGCTCTATCTGCACGTGTCTGTGCAGGTTTGAGTCGCCGCTAAGTCTGAATCACAATCGGTCGAATGCAGGAGCACACCGCCAGCCACACACCCTTCACCTCCTTCTCCTCTCCTGGAGGTTTTCAGCTACCCTGTACTTAAACGCTTCCCCCCCATAAGAGCAAATTACTCTCTCTCTACTTATCCCTTGCTGGAACGAGTCAACACAATGACAGTGAAGTCTGTCTGCGTCTGCACCAGATATTTTATTTACTCAATGTCAGATCTGTAGTTTGACTCTGTGGACCAAAGGTTAGTGGGCAGAAGATATCCTGTTCCGCCAAATTCATTTCATGAAGAAAACACAGAATGGTATGAACTTGGCAGAAAATAGTTCAGTTTTGCAACGTTGCACATATCCTTTCAAACTATTTTGTTGAGTCCATAATTCATTCCAGATCCATTATCACATCAACTGACTCTTTTATGGGGTTTTTTTTTCTTGAACTGCTGCATTGTTTGGAGCTGCAGGGCTCAGTGCTGAAGCCGTAAAGCTATATGATGATTACACTCTAACATACAGTTTAGAACTTTCTTCACTGGGGTTGTTTACAAGTTGGCTGCAGTGCCGAACCTCAAGTAACTTCACAGACGTAAAGCCTGCATTTAGAAATGTGCCTGGATGCGATCTGGTGTGCACACTACTAATGGAATCCACTACAAAACAAAACTAACACAGAAGAGATGCCGTTTCCAACTGATCCTCCTCAAAAACAAGCACAACGCCTACATTCTCCTTTTTTCTGCCTAAATCACCTGCATAATGCGTGCAAACTGAAAGTGCAAAGAGTAAGAAATCAAACCTCGGCGAAGCTGGTATGGCTGCATCTTATGTCAAAAACACTGAAAAGCCAAGTTCAGTGCTTTAAATCTCTTGGTTCCAGGAAATGTGGAATGCCTGACAGAAATTCAGTCAGGTGCATAAATGGTTCAAATCAAGACATCATTTTGACCAGAACAATGCAACTGAAATGATGGAAAACTACATAATTGTCAGCTTGTGAAATTACACGCTGAATGAAAAAGACAAGTTGATTATTGCGTTTATTACCGCACATTTGCAGAAGACTTTTGTCGAGACAAGTAATGCTTTTAACGGCAAGTGAGTATTCTGAGGGCTAAATTTTGTGGTAAAATAAAAAAAATGGATTCTATAATAAAAACTGATGAAGAAGATTCCCTCTCTGTTCACATGCATCTTACGTGGCAGCCACCTCCATTGGCGTGTGAATGCGATTAACAACGCAAAAGAGCATCTTACTGCGCAAAAGAGGAGGCCCATTTTCCCCATTTAATTCCAAATAACATATTAAAAATCTTTGATTTGCATTATGACCTCTACTGTGATTAAAACCGTGTAAAACTAAGTGAACAAATTAAAAACAACAGCCACGATTAACTGGATTTGATATGTAGTCTATATTTTTAGCAGTCATCTTGTTTGATGAGTTGGCCTTAAAACATGATCGACGAGGTGTAAAATGTAGAGGAAGTCTGCCGGTGGGTGAGAGAGGAGTGAGGGGAGCTGATGGAAAGCTGCATCACAGTGCTGCAATACCTTCTAACAAAAACACGCGGCACACAGTTTCCCTTTGTTGACAGCGAAATAACCAACAACGGCATTGCTCACTTTAATGTAAATGGTGAAATAAACAAAGTGGAGGCATAAGAGACACTACTGTAATCCTAAATGATCAGCGTAAGCAGTTTACCATGTGTAAACACACACATCCCGCTGCGGTTATGACCTCAAAGACGGCACTGTCACCATGACATCACTCACTCATGGATGTGTGTGTGTATGTGTGTGAGTGCGTTCCACTCACACCATAGACACAGACACACACACACACACACACACATACGGTCTCAGATCTCAGATCCCCAGCCGTTTGCCGACTGGAACCCAGACGCATGCTGCGGCTGTGATGTCATCACTGCGAGACAGGAATTCAGTATTTACGCTTCTGTTTCCTCACACTCGCAAACACCCCCATGCGCATTCACACACACACTTTCACAGATGTCACACAGCCATGATCTCACTGCAGGCGTGAGTCACGGCTCTTTTTTTAGTCCGCACGTTCATCAGAAGACCAGACACGCAGATGATTGACTGATTGGTTGCAGATGACACACAGATCATATCTAACCTCGCTCACACTGATACTGACTTCTGACATCAGACGTCACCTGAGAAGGAAATAAAGTTTAGAAATGTTTTATTTGCGCATTAAGGCTTTAAGTTTGAAGCAACACGTGCGATTGTGTAAGTAGAAGCTATGGATGGAGGGAGGAGGCAGGAAGGCAAAGCCAGTGAGGACTGGTGTGCATGGCAGGACATTTTGTTCGAGCTCGCTGTCGTTGCATAACTCTGGCTGCTCAGCATATGGAGCTGGTAGGTTTCATAGGTTTTTACTGGGATGTAAAATAAAGTCGAGGGAGAAGACGGGAGTGAGAGAGGAGCGACAGGCAAAAAAAAAAAAAAAAAAAAAAAAAAAAACACACCCAAAACTTTTTTGGCCTTCCAGCCTGGACCTGAAAATAGACGCAGGCAGCAGCAGCAGACGGGACAGGTAGAGACAGCAGACATTCACACACCTACTCACTTCAGGCCACACTACATTCACCTACTTATCCATTTCCTGCCTGAGATACTGGCTATTTGGTTACCACAAGCTAGCTATTATCACAGGGAAGGTTCCTGTTCGCATGTGTCACAATGGCTGGCTGGGGATTCTGGGAAAAACCCTTCTACTTTTCTAACACATACTCAGATGTTAGGTTTTCTCCACTTTCTTCTTATCCCCAAATTCCTCCTTTCATTCATCGCTCTTTTCACAGACACCAGCCCTCCTTTTTCTGGGAATGACAGGAAGGACAGATTTAAACCCGTGTTTAAATTAGTTTCCCAGTGCTTTCAGGGTGAGCCGCCATGCTGCTTTTTTATGCGATGAGTGCGAATATTGTGGTTGTTAAGAATTGGAAATCTGAGCAACTCAAGAAACAAATGATCTGCTCTGTGTGTGAATGTTCTGCAAAATGTTTGGCTTTGAAGCAGCGATCTGGAGTGACTTCACATCAAGAACCAGTAAAGTGTGTCACTGTCGTACCTCTGATGCAGACCCAGAAAACACTGCGTGTGTTGACCACAGCTGGACTGATGCAGAATTGTAGCTGCTTACAGTTCTCCCATGATGCACCACATCTATCGGTGGAAGGTTTGGACTGCCAGCAGGCCGGTTCAGCACATGTTTTTGTGATGGTTGTTAGTCTGGAATACATGTTTTTTGTTTGTGTCAACACATGGCTTTCATTCTGTGTGATTTCTAACAGAATTTGTAGATTGTACCTTTACCTTTGCTCACGATAGCGGCTTCCTGTATGAAGTCAATCCTATTTTTCAGTGCATTGTCAAATTAGTGCCTACAATTAACCTTTGCCTTGTGAAAAAGGTTTCTATACTTTCCCTGATGCACTGTAGATTGTAATGACTTCAAAATAATTGCAATTTGAAGTTATCAGAAAGTTTTCTTATCTCCAGATAGACTCCTGCTCTACTGAATTTTCAGTCACAGCCACTTTTATCTTCCACGTCCCACATTTTCTGACATATGTCGCCATTATTAAAATCCCAAATCTTCTAACATTCATCACAGAATAATAGAATGTCTTACTTTGAAAATCTTATTTAAAGTAAGAGTTTATGAGCGTTCCAAATCATTTTTGTTTCTACTTTGACTACGCGCACTGTGCTAAACTTCTTGGAAGCTGGAGTGTGTAAAAGGGAGAAACAGGTGGTGGTAGTTGGTGAAATGACTTCAGGATGACAACATCCAGGTGTTGAGAAGCGTCTCCTCAGCAAACCGAGGCAGAGAGCTGCCGATGCACCGGGCGTGCAGCGTTACGACCGGACAGCTGGGGAAGCAGTCTGGATCTGGAGTGCATTAATATTTCAATGACAACATCATAATATTTTGTGTTTTCATCCGATTCAACCAACATCCCCTCTTGCCAGGAGACAAGTGGAGGAAAGACGCTGCAGGTGTACGTGCCACTAATCACAACTTTACCCTTCTGAAGTGTGTGACCACAGTTCAGTCTGAATTCACAAGATACAAAACATCAGAGTTATAATGAAAAGCGCACCGAGGCGGTGTTTACTTGGCTTGGCTGAAATGACTCACTTTCTATAGCTTCGGTGTGTGATTCATATTACAGTGCGAACTAATGATAGCGTGTGATTTGTGCCATAAACAGAAGCTGGAGTTACTTTATGCAGCGGCTTTGACTGAGGAGTTCAGCGAGGTGAGCAAAAGCAGAGAAAACTCACAGTACTGTGGAATCAGTGCGTATCCATTCATAACGTGACACATAAGGAGGTAATTTAGGCAGAAACAGTGTATTTGTGTGTTTGTGAAACAAGTGGAACAAGCGTTCAGAGTATCTATTTTGGTATGACTCATTAAGATATCCAATAGAGCCAATCGGCTTCACAGAGCCAGGTGCTAGGAGGTAAAACCCACAGTGTCAGTCACACCCACCTCTGGCGGTGACGGTCTAACAACCCCAGGGAGGGAGAGAGAGAGAGAGAGAGAGAGAGAGAGAGAGAGAGAGAGAGAGAGAGAGAGAGAGAGAGAGAGAGAGAGAGAAAGTCAGGGAAAAAAGAAGAAAGTGGAAGAAGAGCAGAGAGAAAGGTGTTTCATTTCAAGTGTGTCAATCCGGGTGCAGACTTGGTTTTAGTCAGAAATCAAAAACTTAACCTACTTAGCTGACAATGTAGATATTTCTGTCTGTGTGTGTATGATTACCTGACCTATTTCTGCAGGGTGTGCGAATGTATTTGTTAAAGGTCAGGACAATGTGACTCATCAGACCAGCGATCAGTAATGGAAATAAAACTCTCACTCGTCTCTCTGAGTGTGTCTCACTGTGCGATTGTGTGCGTGTGTTTGTGTTTGTGCGCGCGGGGCCTTTACTCACACGTGATACTCTTGCTGGGCGTCGTGAGCGCTGAATGAGAGAGGGTGCCGTTGTGAAGGCAGCCGTCTCCATTATCGCTCAGTAGCCTTTCCGGGGTCCCGTTTGACCTCAATATGAGGGGCTCGGTATAGGTGTGGGCCACATCTGCAAAGAAAGGGAGAAAAAAACCCATTAGACACAGATTAAAAATCAGTAAAAACATGTTTTTTAATGATGTGATGAGCTGAGAAGATGAGAACTCTCACAATGCCAACTTTCTTATTATCTGAGATAAACAACCACCTATTTTCTACCATGCTGTAAACTCGTCCACTTCCATGTCATTTCCCATCAGCAAACACCTCATTACTGTGAACGGAGCTGTTCTGCTGACTACACCAAAGCAGAAGATTCTGTCTATGTGTTGGTGTGTGTGCTCTGTCCTAAAGCTGCATCTGGAAGCAGTTAAATCCAACCCCTTGTGACTGCTTAGGAGTCTATGTGCACGCTTGTGAAATCTGAAAGATGTGTATGTGTGTGTGTGTGTGTGTGTGTGTGTGTGTGTGTGTGTGTGTACACATAAAGGTGTCTGTGCTAAAGCATATATGTGTGTTTAAATGAACACATTAGAGAGCATGCTCGGAATATACATGCAGTAAATACATGTCTGGGAGTTTTATGTGCTTAACGGTACCATGCAGTCCTCTAATGAAGCTGTTATTACACACACACACACACACACACACACACACACACACACACACACACACACACACACACACACACACACACACACACACAGAGGCCTTCAAAGCAAGGCAGGCGCAGGCCTCTCTAAGAGGTGCAGACTCATTCCTGGGCAAATGGGAGCCAGCTGGACTTGATAAACACACACACACACACACACACACACACACACACACACACACACACGGCAAACCACGTCCTGTACGAGGACTCAACACTTCCCGACTCTGTTTATTTACACTATCCTCTTTCAGTTCTCAGTTCTTTATCTGTCCTCTCTTTCCTGTCCCCTGGATCTCCTTCTTCATCTTCATCTTCAGCTTAGACACAACATCAAGTAATTGACTGCCAAATTACTTTGCATATTTGTTATAATTATAGAGACTGATTCATATTTTATGAGTACACCTTTATACTTTTCCTAAAAAGTTGATCAGCTCTCTGTTTTGAGATGTATATATAAGCACTTTATAAGACTTTAAGAGGAAAGAATATTTTATTGCTATGGTAATGTGTTGATATTCTATTGCTGGACTTTTTATTTATATTCATATTTAGCTTAAACAAATGATTAAAGAAACTCCCTAATATATTTCCTTTGGTAAAAAACCAACATGACAATTACACAGCTAAAAATCCTCTCTTTAGAAAACGATTAAAGCACCTGTAAGTCTCTGGAGTTTCAGCTTTTTATATCTAAGGATGAAAGCGTCACACATGATCATGTGAAACTTTTACATGATCAAATTTTAATGTTTGTTTATAACTTTAATTCCCTTTAGAATAATTTCCCTGTCGTTGCTGTTGTTTAGACCAATCCTACCTTCATAAATCCATATTTAATCTCAATAATCTGGTTAAATCGGGGCTCAGTAAGTAATTTATTTACTCCACTGTTTAATGACTGACAAAGCCAAACCATTATGCTAACTTAAAATGTATGTGTGTTCTTTATTTTATGTGAATTTCAATATCTAAAAGCTGTTTTTTTTTAATAACAAAATTTGTTCTCTTCTAAAAGTAATCCTGCTGCATCATGTTGTAATGAGGTTTATTATTTTGTGCTCCTGAAAAAGTAAACACGGGACTAATATTTCATGCAGTTGGATGTGCGGAGGTCCAACCACCCTCAGCCCGCCTGAACAAACAGTATCTGTAATTCCAAGAACACTGAGTATATCGGAACCGCCGCTCTGAATCACTGGATTGTGAAAGTTGGTGAAACGCTGATGAAGAGCCGCAGTGTCTGGAGCAACGCTGGATTTGAGCCGGCTTTCATAACGGTGTGTGTTTGTGTGAAGTCTGAGAAAACATAAACAGGACCTGTGGAGATGGGAAGCACTTCCTGCTCTTTTGTTCTGTTCACACACACACTCACACGCACACGCACACACACACACACACACACACACACACACACACACAGATACACTACATAGTGATATTCCAGAGCAGCCTCAGTCTCTGGAGTGCCAGCGCTCTCGTCGCTCTCGCGTTTGTCTCCTGCATGTGAAAGCCATTTCTGAAGTCCATGTTGGATCCATTAGATCTAATCAGCCTGCTGCAGATGCAAAAAGCCACCAGTGAGAACTGCTGCCCTCCACTGCCAAGTGTCTGGCTTCGGATGTGTGTGTGCAATGTATGTCACTGGCTATATCATTACATCCTTTCACCCATGCATCTGTATTTGTCTGTATTTTGTTTTGTGCAGCTGGTTGATCAAAATACTGAGGATGGATCATAAAAAAAATCTTTGCTTGCGGGCAACAGTTGATTTTAATAACATGAGTTGACATGTTTTTGAAAATATTGACATCAGTAGTGTAATTTAAACCAAAAGGGCCTGAGGTGACCTTTATCGGCTCTCCTCATCCTCCCTCCCACCTGCATTGTTCTGTTCTCATTCTCTGGAAGAAGCTTTAGGGGGACAGTCATGATCCGACCAAAACCACATGAAAGACCAGCGTAAGCAAACATGGGGAGAGAAGAAGGGCAGGCTTCTTCAGTGTCAGGTCCCATTACTTCAAGAATTTTCCACAATTACTTCATCTGAGAAATGTAGATTTAACTGCGTGACAAAAGTCAAACACAATTCCACCGTCAGTGCTATGAAAAAAAAACAATTTACAATGTAGGGGAAACACAATGGTGCTTAGAGTGCATACAACATGGGAAAAATGTTTTTTTTGTAATGGAGTCTGAATTACTGCTGAAACTAAGATATGATTATGATTAGATGCGATTTGAGTACCTTGTTCAAGCACATAAGGACGGGGTGAAGGAACCTACAACCTTGCCATTGCAAAATGACCCGCTCCACCAAGTACTTCACCGCCTCCCCACGAGACGACTAACAGCGACACCACTGTGTGGACTGTCCACATAACCTTTGGGAAAGACAAGTTCTCTGTCAGAAACTGCAAAAACACACGTAAACTGCTGTCGAGAACATGAAAAACCTGAAACCTGACGACAGATATCTGCCCTTTGCAATTAAAGCAGATGAGATGAGAGTCTTTCTCATGGTTGAGCGACTGTTGAGATCAGCATGGCCTAACAAGCTGGAATTCATGTGAAAAAGACGCTCCGAGCGCCATCAGAAACAGCACAGATTCAGCTTCACCCGCCGGGTTACCTCAGGTAAACCAGATGGGAAGTGAAGTGGTGTTTGAGTCACAAATACAAACACAAAACAAAAGCTGTGTGGGCTTCGCCTTAAACAAGTCTGTGAGGCAACTGAATGTCAAAATGACAAAATACGAACATATTTTACAATATGAAACCCAATGAATACATAGATTACCGTATGTTTATGTATATTACTTCTCTTGTACATTTCTACTGATTATGTGAGTAAATAAATATTGTGAGCCGCACCCCACTGCCTCAGCTGGGTAAAGAGTGTATTCCTGTGACCTAGCCAGTCAAAGTTTTCCCTCAGTGAACCACGATTGTTGGACCCAAACACATTCCCACCGAAGTCACAGTGCCATCCAAGCAGGCCTTCAACCAATTGTGTGCTGGCACCAGCATCAAACCACCAAACCGCTCGACCTCAGAGCCATTTCTGAGATCTGAGGAGGATGAGCCTCTAATTAGAATCAGACCAGCGCAATCAAGAGCTGCTGAGGAGATCAGGCCGTGTGTTTACACGTGTGGGTGAGCGTGTGTGTATTTGTTTTTGAATGCTTGACTGTGTTTCTCTGTGTGTGTGTGTGTGTGTGTGTGTGTGTGTGTGTGTGTGTGTGTGTATGTGTGTTTGTGTGGTGTGTGTACACGTGTCAGCAGCTCAGAGGGGGCGATTCATCGGAATTTCAGTCTCCTAGTAAAAAAAACAGTCAGCTATTAAAGCAAAAACATATGGATCTAACACACATATACACACACACACACACACACACACTGAGCAGCCAAACGATGTGACATATCCTGAATCACCTGGAGCGGAGCGCATCATGCTGTTCCTGTGAAATAGGAAGCGTTAGGGCACAGACAACAGAGTTCATCAGCTTCCTCTGAAACTTCCTGAACTGTGTTTTTACACTTTCACTGCCTATTCTTCCAGCGCTCACAGTGTACACACACAGGAAGATCTCCTAGCTCTCGACATCCCTTTTGACACACACACACACATTTTGCATTTGAATATGGACCAAGCGATGCCGTAAAACTTAATCAGAACAATGGCCTGTGTTCTTTAAACTGCCACCAACACCAATCGATGAACTAACACGCAGCAAACATGAGAAAAACAACGACTGCACTGCAATGAATGCTGTGTTTCCATGCACTGTGTGTTCAAACTCTGCAAGTCAACATATTTGGCCAATCAGACGAAGCCCTACTGCCCTAGATTTTGTTGACAGTGGATCGCATTTCACTTCAGAACATTAAAATACCGCCAACGGTCCAGAAATCAGGAGCACAAAAGCACGGAAATCAAGGAAAAATGACTTAAAACCACAAAATAAACAACCGCTTCTCTTCTGTCACTGGAAATTGCAGATGCAGAGGGGATCACAAAAAAACGGAAAAACAAATGCTGGTCAATTGCGTCTGGTTAAAATTGGGTCCAAGAAGGGAAAGGGCGCTGTTATTTGGAAGCACAAAGCAAAAGACTTCAACATAATATAATTAAGTTCCTGTTTATGCGTCGCAAATTTGCAGATGCAATCTTCAAAAACATGGTTGTATAACAGATGTTTAACCAATATCATGCAGCTCTTGCACACAATTAAATATTTCTGGATATTCATACATATATTTCACATTAAAAGTAGAGAAGAGAAAGAAGAGGCGATTTTTGGGCTCTGATCCAGTCTAAAGCAAAAAGCACCCACCCACACACACACACACACACACACACACACACACACACACACACACACGCATACACACACACAGAGTGCCGCATTGAAATTCGTCCAAAATCAGTGATTATAGTCGCTGTGAAAGAATGGAGACGTGTAAGCTCCTTAAAGACAAAAACTGTCTGCTGTTGATCAGGATTAAGGGGGAATTTAATTACGCTACACAGTCTCACTGATTCTTCTCATCCCTGGGAAAAGCCAGCTGCTTTGCTGGAGCTGCATCAAACACAAAAAACTGAAACAGGAACACGACCAGATTCAAACAAATGGAAAAACAAAGACAAGCATCACATTTACTGATAGCATGTTCTGCCTATCACGCTATTTTAGAGTTAAGAAGTTGTGAAACTTAAATATCAGCTCAGCTTTTACAATAATTTCAGACTTCAAACCAAAAGGAAAACAACTTGCACACAGAAACGTTGAAAAAAATGTCCAACAACAAGCCACTGATTCATGAACTGAATGGGTTTGAGCTGACACATCGTTCTGACAGTATCTCTAAACAGTTTATGACGAGGAGATGAAGATTAAGAGGGTCTATTAGTGAGTCACTGCTGAGTGATGGAGAGAATCAGAAAACCCACCAGAGCAACAGCAGCAAGCAATTCACAAATGTTTGCGAGGTGGCAAAGAAAAATAAAGCACGCTCATTTTCGTCGTTCAAATACGCTGTAAAAACGTCTCAAGCTGCCCCTGGTTTATTTCAATCCCTGTGAGAAACCAAATTAGACACAAGCCTCGACAAACCTCAAAGGCTAAAAAAGGGAAAAGCTGCTTCTGGTGCAAAGAAGTCAAATAAGTGAAGTTTAGATGATGACAGGGAGGATTAATATTACAAAGGAGGGAAAACCTGAAAAGAGGGGACGTTAATTTATTAAATTAGGTGCAGCCAGTTGTTCAGGGAGATGGCTTAAATAATATCTGTTTGGCACAAAATCTGAAAAAAAAAATCTTCTTCGTCTTTGCTTGTTAGGACTGTGACTCAAAGTCAAGTCAGGAAGAAATGTACAACATAAACAGTAGATTTATACGTGCACACGTTACTGGGATGTAAGGTTTTTACAGTTCATATGATTTATTCAGCCACATAGGTAGTTTCGTAAAAAAAAATGTGCAGCACAACAAATCAGTCAGTGAGTTTTTTGCTGAATGATCTCAACCTGGACGCTCTGCAATCAATCAATCAGATGATTGAAAAAATTTTAAGAATGGAACCAACATCACGTCTGTGATCCCCGATGGAAAGCGACCAATGCATCGGCCCTCACGATCTAAAGAAATACCTCAAGCCTCTCCTTTCTCTTGGCGTTTTTGAAGCTGGATTTCAACAAAAAGTAAAACCAAACAACTGGAGACCGCATAATTATTGGCGTGTTCAAAATATGTGTAACCAATGTTTGACATTGCGACAGCCTGTTTGGTACCAAAGAACACAAATCATGACAGAAAGGAAGACAATCGCAGAGAGGAGGAGGCCAGTTGCAAAACAAAATTTGAGGAAAGTGAGAAGAAAAGAATTGTCCTGGTGAAAGAGGGCGAGTGGCGGCGGACGACTCCTACTGCATAAACACACGGCATCTCTGTGCTCTAGTGAGAACAACATTCACAACACACACACACACACACACACACACACACACTCTCAACACACATATAATGACCCTGGAATGATTGAGGAAAGGTTTATTCACTGACAGCTGAAAATACTGCTGGGTAGAGTTAAAACCTTCTCTGAGCTCGTCGCTACATTGCGATCGGATCATTATTGTAATCACCTCACCGCCTCAGAGACTGCCGCAACAAACTGATCATAATCAAAGAGAAACACGTACAGAAACTGCCGTCTCTCCCTGCCGTAGTGCAGGGGACCAAATACAGTAATGCTACGAAAAAAATACATCCATATATTTTATGCAGCAACTTTATAAAAGATGTTCCTGCAAAGTTTTCACCTGATACTTTAACCAATAAAGTTGGCCTATTGTGTGCTTATTCTCCATAAGTTTTAAAGAATGAACCACAAAAGGTTTAATATTCTTTAAAACTTGCTACAAGTGGTCAGATATGAATGTAGTTCAAGACCTCAGAATAAATACCCACAATTCATCGAAGGTCAGAGAAATAACACGACCACTCAGAGCAGAACAGGGAGAAGAATACAGATATTGTGTTCTTTCAAAAGTTTTTTTGTGAAAGTTGTGAAAGTTTTGGGATGTGAAATTATAATTTAAAGTTTCTTGGTTTGAATCCCATTGTTGTGGGTTATTGAGCAAGGCTCTTCAGCCCCAACTGCCAAGGTTCGACTTGCCAAATCAACCATGATGATACGTACATGAACTGCTTTGGTGACCCTGGAAGGGAACAAACACATTCTTCCACTTAAAAAAACAGTGGTATCAATGAAATACAAACTTTCACAATAACATGTTTACAGATAAACAGACTGATTTCAAGCTTTATGAATCAAACATTATAATCAGGGGATTAAAGTAAATGTGATTCAAAACAATTTTATAGAATTTCAGTAAACTTTGAAACTGTTCAAATAAACTCCGACTCAGAAGCTCGCCGCTGCTCCCGTGTGATTCTACCACTGCTACAAATCGAGAACACATTGACGGATCTGTCAGAACACAAATCCACAGTTGTTGTCATCTGTGCTGACTGCGGAGCTTTCATATTGGAACACGCTCCTCTGCCTTATGGCATTCCAGACACCAAATCATTCTTTGAAGCTTCGGTCAGATCTGTCCATGTATCTGTTTCCCTGTTCCAGAGTCCGCGGCCCTCCATGCAGAGCAGTGGGTGGGGGTGGATCTCAGCTGAAAGCAGGGCCTTGTTGCCCTCAGCAGTGGCCTGACCAATCCTCTCCTCTCTTCCTCCACCCTCTGGATCACCTACTTAACCTTACCCTACACGCACACACACACACATACACACGCCGACCACACGGCTGAAAGATGTCTAACTTTAGTGGGGGAAGCCAGAGTTCCACTGTGTGTTGGAGCAAACACAGGTAAAGCCAGCAGAGCCAGGGGAACATGCTGGGCATGTTTGGGCACAAACCTCCTGTTTAATAACAGTAAAACTCTTCAGGAATCATCATTAAATATACTCGTGCTGGTTAACCGCAATGTAGAACATAGACGGATGCCATCTTTCTGCAAATACAAAACAGTAATTGTAATAAAAAAGATTGGGTCGAGACCTGCCTTCGAAGGGAAAACCAGAACATAAATCGCAGAAAAATAAAAGAAGTTCACCAACCACTGCATATTTTGGGGCAAGTTCTCATGGAAACTAACCACTTATATCTACCCAGTTAACCACACCTAACCTGATTACCCCACAGCACCGGCGCTCTGATCCACACTGCTGTTGTTTTCTCACTGCAGCTTCAGGGAGCTTGAATCATTTTTTTTTCTTCTCTTGGATGAGTCACTCAGACACAAAATACCCAGAGCTGAGTCCACATCCTCCCATTCCCGCCCCGGTGTCAGTCAACACCTTCCATAACCAATCCCACAAAGAGCCGGGGTCATTCTCAAACTCCCAGGAGCCCCATTGTGGCGTTTAAGCATTCCGCGAGGCTGAATTGCCGCTGACCTGTCTGATAGTCCGAGGCGGCGTGTCTCCCGCCCGAACCCGTCTCAAATCACCTGAGTACACAACTGCTATGTCTGTCACCGAGACGACCTCTGACCTAATGAATCACAATGACATCCAGAAAAAACACGCACCGAAACTGCAATGCAGTCACAGTTACCGGAGCGCAGCCTCTGACTCAACCTTTAATAATTATTAATGACCAGCGTTAAATTTTAAACACAACACTGCTCAACTTTAGCAAAACATACATCAACTCTGACACTTTTTTTTTTACCAGAAGTGAATGAATTGATTATTATTTCTTCCACTGTTACAGCTGGGAAAGAATAGAAAACATATTACATACATGCTATTACCGTACATTCACACCCACACGCCGACCCAGTGCCTATCATGAGCTTCACATGCATGAGAAAAAAAAAAGAGCTTCAGCTCAAGCAACTAATCCAGCAGCTCCTCTTCCTCATAACACAGGGTCACGTTTTATTCCACCGTTCTCAGACACTCATATAGAAACAACTGAGGATGAACATTGTAAACATTAGGCGCGTTCAGACCCATCTCAGAGTCCTGTTTATTCTTCCAAAACAGAGAAACAGTAAAGAGCCACGGAGGTTTCATGATGCTTCAGCTCCTCACCTGCTCCAGGACAGGGCTGCTGGTTGGGGCAGCTGCTCCCCGCCTCTCTGTTGGGGGTTTTGTGTGGATGTGGTTGCGGATCTGGTGGTCCAGGGTCTCCATCACCAGGCGGATGGGAGGAGACGGCAGCGGCGCTTCTCTCCTCATCCATGGGCGTGGGCCTGGCTCTTCAGGGAGGAGGGGAACGAGCCTGAAGCGGGGAAAAGGGAGACGGCCAAAACGTTATCAAAGCAGTGACAGCACGGGGCGGAGGAGTTATTTATCCTCCTTTCTTTTGAATGAGCAGGGAGAGGTCTCATCAGGCTCGACTTGAACCGGCATGAATCCCTCTCAGCTATTTGAAAATCGGGATAGGAAGTGTCAGATTGCTTTCATAAAACAGTGCTACTGCTGACTAAACAGAACTATCTAAGAATAGCCTGTGGATGGAGGTAATGAGAATATATTTATATATATTGTGAGTAAATTCAGATGAGTATATACCAAACATAAACACAACAGACTTCAAATGACTAAAGCAGAGTCCACCTCCCCCCGGTTTTCCTTTAAACTTCCTGAAATTCCTGAAACAAAACACCTGATGCTCTAATAAATCTCCACGCAGCCGTTCAGACGCGCGCACGCGCCACTTTCTCGAACTCACGTTTCAAAAGTTTGCGTCGTGCGCGCGCCCGTCCTGCCAGGAGCAGCTGGGCAGCTGTGTGCGCGCCCCCGCGCCGCCGTGCACTCGCTGCCCTCCAAACGCTTTGACAACTTATCGCTAAGTTTCTGTCGGGCGAAAAGAAAAATGAAAAAAAAAAAGGCTCGACGAGGCGAAGTTTACCGAGTCCACATCCGCTCCAGAAGCACCGCGAGCTGCAGCGGGTTTTATACCTTAACGTCCCGACACGACGCGGAGTTTGAAGAAGTGTCCTGAAAGGAGGAAAAGTTATCGCGCCGCACCATCTCGAAAAGTTTACGCACAAGTGCGCGCCCTCACTCGCGCGCTGACAGCGATTGAGATTTACCGTTCAGAGGAAACGCAATGTAGAATTCACAGCTACAACACTAAAATAGCTATAAGTTAATAACGGGCGGATTCTGTTTACCTTTACTGCATGTCTGCTGAGCTCTAATTCCCAAACGAGTCCCTGCACGCTCAGACACAACTCCGCTCCACAGCTCAGATACTTCTTCTTCTTCTTCTTCTTTTTCTTTTTTTTTTTTGTCTGGGTTTATTCTGCAGAATAACTCACTTTGATCTGCAACAACAGCACAGGAAGCTGTTCTCACCTTCTCTCTGGCTGTGGGACTCAGTGCCGCCCGGAGTTTGACTAATTCATCCTCTGATCCCTCCAGCTGGACGTGTCGCCCTCCGAGGACCTTCTGCAGCCCTCCGGTCACCAGACCTCTCCTCGGCTCACGCAGGTGACCCCAATCCCCCACTTCAGCGCATTATTCTCCAGCAGCGGACAGCTTTCTCTCCCTCCGCCTCCAAACTTTGTCCGTGCGGCTCGCCCCGTCCTCCAGATGTTGGGAAGTTGGACTCTTTTGTCTGCGCCGCGACGCGTCCTCGCTTTCTGTTGCGCTCCCGCAGCTTCCACACTTCCAAAGTTTCCAAACTCACGAAAAAGCAGTGAATGAGAGGCGTCCGTCCTGCGCATTTGGTGTCGCCTCTCTCCTCAGTCCCACCGGAGCCTGTTTGCCTCAGACTGCTGCTGCTGCTGGACAGGAAGCGACAGTCAGCAGTGATTGTGCTTCCTGCAGAGTAGTCGGGCTGAGCTCCACTGTCATATAATTAGCGCTTAACCCGAACCAGACTCAGCACCAGGTCCAGGACTCATGCTCCAGGAGTCCTAGATTTAGTCAGGGGGACAGTTTGTGTAGACAGACACACATTTTAATGCTTCCACAATCACCTATTTAATATACTGTGGAGCTAAGAGCATCACCTTTCTGAACCCGAAACATCCAGAATATTTGAGTAAACATGTATTTTAAATCTGTGTCCAGTAAACTTTACTTAATTGAATCAGAAAATAAAGGAGGATATGAATGGAATTTACTTCTACTCCTTAAAAGCAAACATCTTTCGGACTCTTCTAATAGAAATAACAAACAGTTTGAGTGATTGATTAAACTAGAAAAACAAACAAAAAACCAAGAATCACATTTCGCTTCAACTGCCAAAAGGAAAAATACCCAGACTTTTACAAAAGGAAGAACATTGTAACTCTGAATATCAGCTGACATGGAACACTACTGAAGGGACAGTTTCTCAGGCATGTTTGTGGGACAAAGATTGCTTATAAACATGAAAGAAAGGAAACCAATTTGTCAGTGTGGCATCTCTAAGGTGATTAAATGACTGTACAGGAAATTTAGGCCTTAAAATAAGATGGAAACATAAAATAGAAATGGAAAAGAGAAAGAAATGGATTTATCTTTCAAGAAAATTTGGGGAAAATACCATGAATTTCAAGCAAGATTAACCACTTTGACTTTATAGAGAGTCTTTGGTGAGAAAAGATTTTTTAATCAGAAATTTTGAAGCATACATTCAGGAATCGGCCATGTCAGGCTGGAGGAGCTGGTGGCTCCCAGTAAGACCATCTCCACTCATTCTGCGTCTGTTTAAGGCCAACAGCTTTAGGAGTGAAACAAAGAAAACAAATTTCAGAATAAATCTGATCTTCAACTGGGACCGATTCTTTGTGTGAGTCCTGCTTTCAGTTACAGAAACTGAAAATAATGCAGAGTACTGAGCAGACCTATCGATAGGAGACGGGCGTGGTGTAATCTATGACATTTATCTAAAGAAGTGAATTACTTTTTTATTGCTTGGAAAGAAGACATTTAATGAGATATGATAAAGGTGGAAAGGCCACACCTGCCCATCCTCTGTTTAAACTACTTTATTGAGCATAAGAATACTTGTAGTCACAGAATCCTTTTTTTTGGTAAGACACCCAAAGCTCTGTCTTTTAAATTTTTAATTTGTTTCTTTACTTTTTTTTTTTTTTAAAGACAGATCACTTTTAGCATTTTTAAGGTTAATTTGGGAGAAGTTTAGGAATGTGTGATGTTTTTTTTTTTTAAGGAAAGTCAATTTATTTCCGAGTGTTTGTGTGACTGTTTGCAGTCTGATACATTATTCTAGGTCTTTCGGTTTTTCAATAATTTCATCCTTTTGGGTGTTTTGCCTTCATTATGCTAATTCTTCCCTCCTATCTTCATGAACACTCCAAAACATTATCCTTGGGTTTCAGAGGCACCTAAACAGACAATAGTTCAACAATCACTGATCAGCTCATCTCAAAAGTTATTTTTCTGTAACATCTCCATGTACAATGGACACTTTTTCTGTGCACTAAGTACTTTATATGTGCATCAGTGGCTGTACAAGTTTCCAGTGATTTCACATCTGGCTCCGTGATAATAACAATACTGCCCCCGTAATGTGTGGTCTCAGTGCTCCTGCCTTTGTTCTTTCAGAGAAATCTTGTGGTTACTCGCACATCAGGAGCTGCATGTTGTCAGCAAAAGCACGTGGCAGCTGAATACAATCTAAAAAGGTTTGAACTTGTAATTACAATGTGGTGATTTGGGGAAATCACCAAAAATAGTTTCATTCTGAATGGATGTATTGTTTGTTTTGATCCCGAGCGCACACAGTCCTCAGACGAAAGCTGACTGCACCTCTGTCCTTCCTCTGCAGAGTCACTGTTTATGTGCTTCTGTGACTCACTGTGGGAACGTTCTTCATTCATTCTCCTGCATGCGAGCGCCTGCGGGACCAAACTGGGTCATTCTGTTTATGATTCATGCCCCTTTTTGGTAATTGTGTGCCAAAGAGAAATTACAAGAAACCAGCACATCCAGGCCTTATTCCCACACGCTGCTGATTTTCACTGGATTTATTCACGGGTTTTTTTTTAAACCTGCCACGCTCACAACACTTCTGAAACAGCACGTCGCTCAAACGGCTTGTCATTATAACCTTCACTGCAAAAGCTAGACGTTTTATCATGTTCTGTCCTGCTTGATAACGTCAAACAGACGTGTGTATGAATATGTCATATTTGGCACATCTACAGTAAATAAAGTCTGCGATCAAATCGTGATGTGAAGTCTGAGTAGTAGAATGAAGTATTTGTATTTTCATATAAACAGGGTCATGCAGGAGGCATTAGAGCAGGGTGTCAGGGTTCACATACAGCCCAGATCCATCTGGAGTGGTAATTTAGTGCCTTAATGACCTGTACATTTAAATTTCTAAGATTTTCTTTGTTGTGACACAGAGTATACGTGATGAAAACATCTATATTTTTACAAAACCAAACAATTACTCCTGAAACTGAGAACAATCTCAGCATAAAGCCAATTTTGCTGGGTCAGACTGGACCCTCACCCTGCATTAATGCTCTGAACTTCACACACATTTCTCAAAAAAAGACTTGAAATAGCTATAATATGATGTATACATGAAGTTATTTTCATATCTGTTGTTATACCACTTCAATAACTTTGATAGCAACTAAGAATAAAACACATTTCTTCTGTCATGTAGTGTTACATCAATCCAAATCTTATTTTTCTGTACTCACTTCATTCAGCTCTGGCCTGAATCAAATCAAAGTCTTCTTGCTGAACAAAGTGTGGCAAAACATAATATTGCACTCAAAAAAAAGGATGTTTGCATTTTTTTCAGGAAAGGCAGTGACGAGAGCCGAGTTCTTGAAACAAATGACGAGCTCAGACTCATTCGTCACGTGTCTCGCGTCCCAGCCGACGCAGAAGTCTCGCCCATGTCAGACGGGCTTTGTCTGCTCTCGCCACGCCGACACCTGGAGGTGTGAGCTGAAGAGTGTGTTTTCACTGATTGATGTTTGAAGGTGTGTCGGGGTGATTCACAGCAGCAAATCTTCTCCGGCTTCTTCGACAAGCCTTCATTTTTTTGCAAACAGCTTGATAACCACCTGCTCAGTTTGTGCATTCATTGGTCTGCCTCGCTCTGTGGGCGAGCAGCGTCTGTCTGGGCACGAGGGTCAGAGTGTGTGTGGGCAGCGGTGGTGTCACAGAGGTCACGTTTCAGCTGAGTTTTTTTTTGGGATGTGTTTGTTTTTTGGTTTGTGGATAGCACAGGAACTAGACTTAAATCAAACTGACTCACATTTCAGTTTTGATTTCTTTGTGACGTGTAATTCTTATAGATTTGAATGCGAGGCCTCATTTTAATGAGATTGACCCAGTGTGAAAGTCACTAATGGGGGACTTCAAAAAACTCCCAATGGCAGCATTTTAAACTCTCCTTGAGCTAATTCAGATCAACACATTGAGAGCACATGCCCTCCCTGCTGCTCCGCTCGCATAACTTACCAGTTTGTCATTTACTGTGGGGGAGTTTTAACTGAGTGGGACACGAGCACTCCCAAAGTGTAGCTGATTAAAATTCTGAGTTAATTTCAGCTAATTCACTAGATCACATGGTGTTAATGAAGAAATTCTCATCTTGATATCTACCATCAGCGCTGCACTATTATGGAGCAGTCAAAACAGAGAACATGGAATCATAAGCCAAACACACATTTCAAAAACCTCTGAACCCTGTTGACCTTGACGTGTGGCACCAGGCTTATTCATACAACATCAAGGCCGCACAGTCCTGCAGAATAAAAAAGGGATGTAAGTTTTTGTCATCGTTATCTCTATCAGCTGATTTCTGTTCCTCACGCCAGTGTTTGGAGAAATGCTCTTCAAAGGAAATCATTGCTGGAAGCCACTGATTTGCTGATAATTCTTTTCTGTTGTTGAGTTAATAATGCAGTTACAAATGTGTTACAGATTAAATTTTCAGTACAAAAAAGTGACAATTATAATATTGGGTCCCTAATTTATTGTAAATTCAAATAAATAAATTGAATGAAGATGGATTCATTCATCAAAGCAGTGGTCCAGATATCCAGGTGAAATGCAGACAGAGAAACAGACATCAGAGTCTAAAGCTGGGAAATAACTTACTGTATTGACAAATAACCGACCAGGATGAAACACACAAGGACTTGGTGAGACGCAGGTGGAAACAATCAAGCGAGCAACAAGACAGTTGAGAAGCAGGGAGATGGCGGACAGATCCAGACCAGTCCCATCATGAGAAAAGAACCAGGAAAGACGAGACACAATACAGATTCTTTGGAAAAGCGTCAAGACAGAAAACAAGGCGGAATACGGACAAAGCACTCTTTATAAGCACGTTTCATTTAATCTGTTCAGTTCAGGGAAATATTGATCAGACTCTACAAGTGGCAAGACAGTGATAATGTTAGTGTCACTCAACAGAGCAAATACGAGTAAGCACATTATCCTGAATTTGCTTAATCTGTGTTTGAATGATCCGTAACAAAAAAAAAAAAAAAAAAACGCTAAAATGTATTTAAGGAAACACTGATTGTAATGCAACGTACTGAAAATGACTTCATGCTCAAAGAAAGAAACAATACTGCTGTTGTTGGAAGGATGGAGGCGACTCCGTTTGGTCATTAAACTTAAAGAGTTGCTCTGCATGAACGTACAGCCGCACTGCATTTAAATACAACACTTCCCTTTATGTTGCTGCTGGCTGCTGCTATAGTTTCTTTTTTTTTCAGGGTGACTGAGTCACGGCTGTTGCCCAATGCCTGAATTCAAAAGGATTGCCTCAGGAGAACTTCTGTGCCCTGACCCAAACTGAACCTGAGGCAAACTGTCCAAAGACACATTTAGCAATGCAGAGAGGACCACTTCCTTTCTCACAGCTCACAGACGGGATCTTTGTTGTGCCGAGGCCTCCGAGACTTTACGGCCTTTCCACTCCTCTGATAGAAAGAACACGCTGCTTTCTGCCACAGCGGTTTAGGACGTGTCCATGAACTTATGATCAGATGAGATCTGATGGAGGGAACGCCGGAGCTGAGGAATGGACGGGACGGACAGAGACGCGGAGTGAGACGTGTTTGTGAGTTCACAGAGGAGTGAAACTGGACACAGTCTGAGTGTCCGTCCAACATCATCCACTGGTATTATTGTAAACTTTTGATATTTTTAATTTTTTTCTGCATGGTGGAAAGGGGAGTAGGGGAGTGAACGAGAGAGAGAGAGAGAGAGAGAGAGAGAGAGAGAGAGAGAGAGAGAGAGAGAGAGAGAGCGCAGCCACAGCTCCAGAACAAAAGCATCTTTGTAAGTGATTGGAACCACATTTTTTACCCTCCTCTCTCTCTCTCTCTCTCTCTCTCTCTCTCTAACATTATCAACCACTCTCCAGCTCTTTTGCTCACTCTGCCCTCTTTCTTACACTCTCTTCTTCCCATTCTCTCTCTTACTCTCCCTCTCGTTCTGCCACCTATGGCGCTTCCTCCTCTTTCTCATCATCTTCATGGCTCCTGAAGGAACGACCAAGTGGCCCAGGAGGCACGAGAAGAACATTTCTGTTTAAAAAGAATCAGTGCACCACCTCCCAGTGTGTGAAACACTACCCTAGAAATGTTGCTTCATTTTGGAAAACAAGTCACAGTGATGCCTTCTGTTGTTGCTTTTTTTAATTACTGAGGAAATAGTTCTTTCTAAATTATTTCTTTACCCCCTGTAACTTTTAATTATAATTATATTGTCAGCCAAAACCGCACCAAAACGCTCAGCTCTCAGCATTTACAGAAAGAAAAGCTGCATTTGAACCTTTGTGTGCAGAGTTTGCATTAAAAGATACTCTGTACTTTTTTTCTTCTTCTTGTCATTTGCAAAACAGTCATACATTCACGGTGTGTCAAGCGGAGCACTAACGTGTCGCCGCTCTGCTGTTTGCTTGCATGCAGCACAGTTTGAAGGCTGACAAACAGAGGAAGAAGAAGGAAAGCGAGTGAATAAGCAGGCCCGTGGCGACGCATGCAGCAGAGAGACACACAGCATGTTGTCCGCCGCCTCTGCCTCCGACAGGGACGGGAAGACGGCAGAGGCAGGAGGACGGATGGAGTGAACCGGAGAGATGTCAGCGTGGCTCTGGGTAAATTTATTTAGTGACTCACAGGGTCTGCCTGGACCTCACTGCTCTCCGTGCTGCGGGGACCGGCGGCCTTCACGCCCACCCATGCGGTCCGTCACACACGTGCATGTCGACTCAGCCTCGCACGTTTATGCATTAGTGTACAGATGGAGACTGAAATATGTATAAATACATCCAGAGGTTCAGACTCAAGTTTGTGCTAAACACTACTTCGCCCTGCCAAGAATAACCTCTTTGTGTGTTGCTCTGCACCCTGCCTCACCTTGCACAAGTATATGGTACTCAGTTTCTGCTTAGTATTCATGATGTGTGCATGCCAGCAAGTGTGTCTTTGTGTGTGTGCATGTGTGCTTGTGGGTCTGTAATAGGCTTAGGATGGGGTCTCTCCAAAAAACCAAATGTCACAGGGATTTAAGCGTCAAGAGCGAGTTTCCTCCCAGCTGACTAATGGAGAAGTTCACTAAAAGCACAAGATTAAACAAAGTTTCAACTTTCCAAAAAACATCCAGCCGGCTTCCATTTTTTCCCCCCCTCCCTGTGGCAACATACCCATGATGCCGAGCTGAGGTTTAAAGATAAGCTGTAGGGCATGCGGCAAAACCTGCACGGGAGGCAGACTCAGGTAAAGAGACAGAAGGGAGAACTGAGGAAGATGAGCAACCTGGAAGTCTCTCTGTCTGTCTGTCTGTCTGTCTATCTATCTATCTATCTATCTATCTATCTATCTATCTATCTATCTATCTATCTATCTATCAGCCACCTGTAACACCACACACACACACACACTCAGCACAGCTCGTTCAGCGTGTGTTCCTGTTTGTTTTGCACTCTCTGGCCCACTCTGTTGGTCACACCGTGTCAGTGGACCTCACTGATGTTTGTGTTTGTGAGAAGATGCTTGTATTGTCTGGTTTGTTTACTCCTCCTGGTGGCCACTCTCTGTATCACAACACATGACGACCTGTGGAGGCCTGCAGGACTTCTGACTGCACAGAGCTCACACTGGACTTGTCTAATATTAAAGTCAGCCAGAAAAGCTGTGATACAGCAGAGGCTGTCTGTATATATTCAGTAATGATTGCATGATTTGCAGCGTCACTGTTTATTTCAACTGAAACAGTTTTCCGAGGAATCAGACCTTTGATACCACGCACCTTGTTCTTTTTATAAACACAAGTCTCTATATTATGATTCAACCTGCGCAGTTAGACTCAATAATTTGTTCACTTTTGCTCCAGTAGTCCTTCCTACATTGTTAACAGTGGCTGCTTTTATTGCTTTCCTGTAATTATTGCAGTCAGGAGTGAAGCGTTTAAGTGGCAGGCAATGTGTCAGAGGTCACAGGGAAAATTGCTGCAGCTTCATTTGACTCTGCAAATAGTTCACCGTGTGTAAAGTTACCATTAGTTTGTGTATTCGTAGTCTCATCTGCGCATACGACGCTATCAAAACATCCAAAGACAAGGGACACAGCTGCTAACTGAATATTTCTGACTACGCCTCCTCAAAACAAAGGTTTTCACTTTTTACCTTTTTTTTATATGGAGATTACACTGCTGTCATATTCAGTTTATTCAACTCTACAGAGTTGTTGTTGAAGACTTGGGTCTCAGAGTTGCTCACTGGCTCAGTGGTTGGTACTGTCACCTCACAGTGAGGGGAACCTTGGTTTGATTCTGGGCTATAGTGGGTCTATATGTGAAAAGTGTGCTTATTCTCCCTGTACACACACGGTCTTTCTGAAGGCGTCTTAAACCCACAACTTTAAGGACACGTCAGTGAACTGATGGCTGTCGATGTACATGAAAGAGAATAAACAGTTTGGCGTAGGACAGTGTAATAAGTATTTTATTGCATTTTATAATGCCATTGTCAATAATTAGTACAGATTACATGCAACTAGACCTACTGTACAGTTTTTTTATTGTCTGCATGAACAGACACAAGAAGATTCAGGTTACAAATACACAGATATATGTGTGTGTTTTTATACAGCATGAAGGAAAGGGCAGTGACTGGCATTACATGGCTACCCGGGGTCGAGGGTCGGAGGGCTGGGCTCCACTGTCTGTCTAAAGCCGCCGCCCAGTCCCTGTTCCCACCTCTTCCTCAGGCCACACTTTCAAATAACAAGAAACATAACGAAAACCAAAGGATAAAGAGGTAAACAGGTAAACTGAACTAAAAAAACAATACAGAGAGTCACTGCTGAAAATGTACACACATTCCTAAGGTTTAACCAGAGGAGAGCTGAAGTGGTAGTTCCATCTTATTCTGGCTGTCTTTTTGATAATACCGTTCGGCAATGCTCCACTTTGAGAGTCCCTTCCCCCTCGCGTGACGCCTCAGAACTGTCCAATCACACGTCAGGATTTGAGCTCCCTGTGTCCTCTGAGTCAGTCGCTAGCCAATGGGGATGCGGGCGGCTCCGACAACGCCGCTGCGCGGATGTACGACAGAGAAAACAGCTATCGGCGGAAAAGGTGGTCGGTGAAGTCGATGGAGAATTTTGGAAGTAGCTTGGCTTTTGTTTGGTTGCGGCGTCGGTTTGGTTACAGTTTGGTTACAGTTCAGGAGATTTTGGACTAAGCAATGTTGGCTTCGCAAGGCCTTTGGTAGTCAGAGGATGAGCTGCATCTCTGAGAGCCGTTTCCACATTTTGGTATTGAGACTATACGCCGAGAGGGGGGAGTATCAAAAATGCAGCGGTGTGAGTCTTTGATCTGCCTCTGTGGGACTGGGAGATGAGGTTGGCGGCCGGTCGCCACCCGCCAGGTGTTTGACTCGGCGACACCCCCTCACGGCACCTGCAGATGACTGACAGCTCTGCGGGTCGGGAGTTCAGCACAGGAATGACAGGGGTCGGGGGTCACAGGGAGGGGTCACAAGGAGCAGGGACACATATTGGCACCTGAAAGGACCAACAGCAATACCTTTCTAGAGCTCCACATTTTTTTTTTTTTTTTTTTTTTTTGTTAAAGCAAGAGAGGGGCTACATATTCTTACATTTTTTTCCTCTTTCTCGTTTTCTTTTCAGAGGTTTTGGTCCTGTCTTTGAGAAAAAAAGTCCTTCTGAGGTATCAATACATAATGAAGAAACTTTTTTACTTTGTTTTCCATTTGTTGTTTTTTTTCTTTCCTTAAAAATGCATAAATGCAGTACAGAGACAAAAAAGTATCAAAATAGACCTAGCTAAGATAAATATACAAACAGGTGTTACCTAAACCACTGATCTAACTTTAATTCTTTTCATTTTTTTAGAGATAATACACTTAAAAAATCAGCGTCCCAGACGTTTTAAGAACCGAAAAAAAAAAATGGAAACAAATAAAAACAAAACTATTAAACCAAGATACCTGCAGCACTTAATATGATAAATACATATACTTCAGCATTAGCAGTACAGTATAGGAATCAGAGCTGAAAGCTTTACAATAGCTAAACAGATGCAGAAACGGAACAGAAAACCCCAAAAGAGAAGCGGAAATCAAAGGACAACATGGGAAAGAATGCCCTGGAGAGATAAGCCAAGCATTAATATACAAGAATACATCATGTTATGCCAAGCTGGAGAGAGAACAGAAGTGTTACATGGCGACCTGTGAACAATCTACATCTTTATAAAACAGCTTTGTTTACAGGTGTACCTTAAAGCACAAGTCAGAGATCATCTATGTACTGAATGCAGCAGTTCCTCTTGGTTTGGATATTACTAGTTAGTAGTGATGAGTTTCATTGTGTGTGTGTGTGTGTGTGTGTGTGTGTGTGTGTGTGTGTTTGTCCTCTCAACGTCTCTGTGTTTTGGTGAAGGGGGGTTGGGGGGGGGGGGGGGGGGGTGCTGCTGTGTTGCGGGTCTTTGGATATCTGGATGGTCAGAGCTCTGTGTCGCACTAACCCATAGCCCTGCGTCTACGCTCCCGTTATACACCCCTGCGCGCGCGTCTGTGTGTGTATACGTGTGTGTCAGCGTGCGTTGTCGGCACCGGTATTTTCCCATCACTACCACCTGACAGCATCCCTGCAGCAAAGAAAAAAATAATAATAATAGAATCATTGCTGTTGATGACCGGCTGCTCCTCAGTGGCTGAGAGGCCGGTCATGAATACACACACGTTCAGCGCTCAGAGTTCGTCTGGAACACAGCTGACATGTGGCGAGCGCTTCACAACACATTTCGAGACGTAGAGAGTGCTTCAGATGTGTTTTAA
Source organism: Salarias fasciatus (assembly GCF_902148845.1). Classification (NCBI taxonomy): domain Eukaryota; kingdom Metazoa; phylum Chordata; class Actinopteri; order Blenniiformes; family Blenniidae; genus Salarias; species Salarias fasciatus. The sequence goes on along the minus strand of NC_043749.1, from coordinate 11,142,805 downwards.
GGAGAGGTAGTCATTTTTAATTCTATGGAAAATGAAACGTCTCTTATGTTTTTGGGCTCGAGCAGATGTGTCAGGGAGTCCAGATCACCTAATAGACTTTTTTTTTCTTTCCCTGTGTATGTGTGTGTGTGTGAGTGTGTGAGCGTGTGTTTTTTGTTGTGTGTGTGTGTGTGTCAGTCATACAGTCAGTGTAACAACAATTTTGGCATTCATTATTATCATTGAGGAAGAATGGAGAACAAAAATATTTGCGAGAGTTCAGTCTCCCATTGGCTATGTGTCGAACTGTTTTTGAAAAGGAGGTAGTGTTATTTTTGGTTTTTATCTCATTTCAAGATGTCTGTCTGCCACTTTGTACTTTGTAAGAAATCAGTCTCTAATGTGACAGGAAACAGTCCTGTTTGAACACAAAGTCATCGGAAAGGTTCTTTCATTAAATAAGAAAAACCATCTGAAGTGCAAGAGAGAGTTTGACAAAAAAAAAAAAAAAAAAACTATGAAAATATGAACCCAACTTTAAATCACATGACGTCCCTTGGTTGTTTTCTTCTTCTATTGGTCTATTTTTTTTGTTTTTAGTCGTTCCCTCTTTATTGTATTTGTCATAGATATTTGGAATAACGTCTCCCTGTCGACAGATGTGGCTTTTTGAAGCACGTTACAGTACACTTCCACTTCTTGTGAAAACTACATACAGACAAACAGGGAATTACTTTCTTTATAGAACTTTTTTTTTTTTCCTCAAGAATTAAAAACTCCAAATGTTCAGAACATATTACAACAGCATCAGAAAAAAAGTACCTAGTGTTTGAAATTAGCCATCAGCTTTCATTTCACCTCTGATTTTGTTGGTAGAGATGCGGAAATGTTGCGTTCAAGTGCCTTGTGAGTGCTTGGTTTTTTTGTTTTTTTTTTTTAGGGTCAGGTTGTGTTTGGAACACAGTGAGCCCGAGTATGGGACAGACACGGTTTTACCTCCAAAATAGTATTTTTTCCTTATCTTTTTCGTTGGTTTTTGGGGAGGAACTTAGCGAGGTGTGTTACATTTTTTGGCCTCATACTGTTACTTGATATGAGTCGGTTTCAGATTCTGGTTTGCTTTACACCCTTTGGTTTTTGGAATGATCAGCACTGTAAGTCATGGAGAATTGTAAAACAATAGTTATATGAAGTACAGTAATAAGAATTCAAACTCCTGGTTTGTTGTCTTTTGGCCAGTTCTTTAAGAAAAAAAAAAAAGGGGGGGGGGGGGGAAACACAAAGAGCAAAAATAAACTACAGGGTTTTTGGTTTTCTACATATTCTTTGGTTACCTGTAACGAAAACAAAACGGGAATAAGCAGATAATAGATTAAAATAAATGTCAAATTTGGCATGGCACTGGAGAGAAAAGCAATGCTTTGATGCTCACGGAAAACAAAGAAACAAATCTCGCGTGCTGTTCCTTTAACACAAACTCACACAGTGAATTGCAGATAGCTTCTACACAGTAACTATTACGACCATAGAGCTTTGACTCCAAGCTGAGCAGAGTTGCCACATTTGGTGTCCCACAGGAAGAATTCCCCCTTATTTCTTTATCAATTTGGACACAGTTCCAGGCAGAACCTTTTGTGGGATGAGGTATTCTCTGACTGCAGTAATAATATATATCTATATATTTAAAGCATTACAGATATTTGTCAACTAAATACACAACCCGAAAAAAAAAAAAAAAAAAAAAAAACAAGTGAATGAGAAGAGAATGAAAAGATAAAGTTTCAGCTGTTAAATAATCTGTCTGGATAATGGCAACTTTAAGTGCTATTTCCAAATTACTTGCCTGCTACACTTGGGACAGAAAGGGAGGGGGGCTGGAATGGGGGGGTTGGGACAGTCGGGACAATACTGCGCTTTTTCTTTCTTTTTCTTTTTTTTTTTTTGTCCTTTTTTTTGCCAATACTCACTTGGAATGGTGTGAACAACCAGCGTAAATCAAACAACTTACAATACAAAACAAACAAAAAAAACAGCATCCTTACAAAAGGTGTGTCAAAACCGAACACGACCTCGGTAATATTGATCCTCAAAAATGAAACAATGATAATAACATCAAATTTAACAAAAAAAAAAAAAAAAAAAAAAAGGAGAAAAGGAAATGACAAAAGCTACCACACGTTTCTTTTCTTGCTATAATCCATAATCATCAACAGTTTTCTTTTTAGTCACAATATTTTTGTAGAGGCTTCCTCCATCATTTCTCACCACTTCCCCTATTTTCTTCTTTTTCTCAAGAGTGTTCCACACTCGTCGCTCCGTCTGCCGGCGGAGGAGAGAAGGAGGACAGCACCAAACGGTCCAATTCCTGCAGTCTTCTGGGGAGGATGGGAAACAGGAGGGAGGGGGGGGGGGGGGGGGGGGGGGGGGGGGGGGGGGTTTGGGTTGGAAAGTGTCTTCTTTTTTTCACTTAGAAGCAAAAAAGTCTTAAAGGTGTCCCTCGCTAGGTGTGTGGCTGCTGGCTGAAGAGTGGGGGGGGCCTCGCCGCCTCCCCGGGTCAGCCTCGCTCATCCTTCCTGTCTCCTCGCCTTGAACAGTTTCGTCTCGATCGGAACCGAAGAATATGAAAAAGCAAGTGATTGACGCAAAGGGGGGGGGGGGGGGGGGAGGAGGAGGAGGAGGAGGAGGGGGAGGTAAACCGCACGGCCCCAGGCGACTGCTCCCGATCTATGTACACATGATCCCGTGTGTGTCTGAGGGCAGCCTTGTTCTTTTCAGCGCACACACGCGTGTGTCTTCTCAACCGACGTGGAGATAAAGCGGCCAGCCAGGCGGCCCGGGTGGACAGAGGGGGGCGCTGTGTGCCGGGGGGGAGGGAGGGGGAGGAGGTCCACGCCTCTCAGGGATCTCTACATAGAGCGCCATCTTTCCAGGGAGGGCGATGAGACATGGTCTGACAGGTGGATGGATGCGTGTGTGTGCATGTGTGTGTGCGTGTGTGTTTGTGTGTGTGTGTGTGTTTGTGTGTGAGTGTGTATGCATTAAGTGGTGTTACACCTCTGAGCCAAGTGTTGAGAAAGCAACACATGGAGGTAAAGCAGTGCTCCACAGTCTGGTTTTTGCCTCTGAAAGTAACGAAGGTCATCTAACCCTGTTTGGAGTTTCTCAATAACGTCCTCAGTTTGCTTGTATTTTCTCAAAAACAAACAAATAAACAGAACAAAACAAAAAAATCTCTTTTTTTTCTCTCTTTTCTCTTAAGTGTACTGTTGCTATCTTTTCCTCGTTGCTCAGGCGAGAGGGATCGGGGTTCGATCTCAGGAAGTCCCGCCCTCTCCGCTCCGCCGCGGGTCCGTCTTACTCCAGCTCCTCCGTGGGAAGGTCCTCCTCCAGGTCGCGCTCGTCGCTCGGCAACGGCAGGCTGTGTGTGACCCCGGCCAGGAGGGACACCGGCCGACTGTCCTCCTCCACCTCGGTGGGCTCCTCCTTCACATGCACCGGGTGGCTGCTGAGCAGAGCGCACAGCCGGGAATCAGACCATTCATCTCAACTGAAGACTGGAGGCACGGTTGCTTGTGTGTGTGTGTGTGTGTGTGTATGTGTGTTACCTGTACTGCTGAGGGCTGAGGGTGGGGCTGCAGCTGCCGTTGCTGTTGACCTGCTCCACGGTGGAGCTGACATCGTCGTGGCCCACGTGCAGCATGTTGAGGCTGGCTGCAGACGGAGGGGTCACCAGGGGGGGGCTGTTCAGCAGGGCCAGACTGCTTTCTGCCAGGGCCGCCTGCACACACACACACACACACAGAGGTATGCACATGTTATTTTGAATGGGAATACTTTCATTTCATGTTAGAGACAGTTTTTGTAAAATATCCAAGACGAAAAAATTCACAAAACTACAAATTTTTCAATCAAGTCGACGTGCAGACCAAGTGCTCAAAAGTTCTTTGATTTTTTTTCAGTTGAAATTAAACATGACTTTGTGAATTTCCTTTAAAATGAAAACTTACATTACACTAAAATAAATAATAAGTTTTGAAAATGAACGACCTAGAGTTCAGTGCATATTGTTAAAATGCAGCGAATGAAAGTAAAAAGTTATCTACCATAAAAACTGTACAGTAGCAATATATTTATACTTCATTACTCCCAACCTCTACCCATAACCGGAGGTTATAAAATTATAATTCCAGTTAATGTGGATATATTTAATTAATGAGAAAATTATTTGAAAGCTGATTCAGCCACAAGGCGTGATCAATGTTTTCTCTTCACACACTGATGGCTCCTCTTTCTGACGTGTCAGTGAGCGGGACGAGCCACTAGGGGGCACTTATATACAGTCTTTCCAGCCACCAGCTCTGCTCCTACATGTGAGTCCCTGCTCCAGAGGCTGAGCCGAGACACTAAACTCTCTCCACCGCTGCTGGGAGAGACCAGGTGAACTTAAACACTCACAGGGGGGGGACAACGGCACCGGAGCATCTTCTGACACTGTCCTGGACGCTCACATCCCATCCAGATGTGCGCTGACACAGGTGTGACAGTGACTGAGCCTCACCCCACCGCCCCCCACCTCCCCCCTCACAGATCCAGAAAAAAAGACAAGAGCAACTCTCACAGGCTCAGAGGTGGAATTTCTGGGACAGGCAATAATTTTATGCAGTAACCTTAATTGACAACCGCTTGACGCAATAAATTGTGCGTGTGTGCGTGTGTGTGTGTGTGTGTGTGTGTGTGTGTGTGTGTGTGTGTGTGTGTGTGTGTGTGTGTGTGTGTGGCAGTGGAGGTGACACGTGTGAAAAAGTGAGGTGGGAGGTGAGAGTGTGTTGTGTGATGTGGGAGGCGGAGGTGGAGGGAACTTGCTTAAACGTCGTGAGGGAATTGGCTAATTATAAGAGGGAATTGATATTAGTGTCCTTGATTACAACTGGCTATCGTGTGTGTGTGTGCGTGTGTGTAGGGGTGTGTGCATGTGTGTGTTGATAACAGACACACACACAAACAAATCCCAGGGAGGGAGAGCTCTTACCTGGTAGCTGGCGTTTAGGGATCCAAAGCCCAGGCCTGAAATCATGTTTTTCACCAGGGTGGGACTTCTACACACACACACACACACACACACACACACAGAGAGAGAGAGAGAGAGAGAGACAGATTGAGCACATATGTAAAAACTCATCGCATTATGACAAATCTCACAAATATGTTTGTTTCACATACAAACATTTACAGACTGTAAACAGATGCTGAAACACATATATGACAGTGTGTGATATCTGGCATGCAGGTGTGTGTGAGTGTGTTTGTGTGTAATTATCCCAGGCTGCTCTGGTGGTTGGAGAGAACATCTGTTTACATACACTAACAAGGTTTTTTCCTGTCTTGTATCTCTCACAGCTGCTCACTAATGGTGTCGACAAACAGGAAAAACACACACATACACACACACACACTACATACATTATGAGGCAGCTGCACCCCTCTTTTCTTTTTCTTTTTGTTCTACTTGACTCCTGAGTTGGCCCCTTGCTAATAATAGAGGGTCCATTTAAGCAATCATAGTGCCAGCGCCCATAAGCTCACACACACATCAGCTTCAGCTGCACATCAGGAAATAGAAACGTGTGCGTGACCGTGTGTGTGTGTGTGTATGTGTGTGCGTTCACGTACCCGGTCATCTTTGGTGGTCTCCTCTTTTGGTATTCAACTTCATCCACAGTCCACACGGCCCCCTTGACGTTCTCCACACGTACAAAACACTTGTGCAGACTCAGGTTGTGGCGCACAGCATTCTGGGAGAGAGAGAGAGAGAGGAGGGAAAAAGAGGAGTGATTCTAATATGATAGCAGTGCTTCCATTCATTTACTGTCTTACTTTGTGTTTAATGTCAGATGCGCATGATGTAATGCATTTCAAACCCAGATATTTCTTTTTTTTGTATCCTTAAGATAATTTTTTTCTTTTGGAAATTTCTTTCACTTCGTAAATGTAAAAAAAAAAGAGAAAAGAAAGAAGAAGCTCTACTACTAGAGGAAGCAATCAGCTGCAAACCACAATCAGGCACAAAAGCTGGAAGAAATAAAAGAAGGGCATCTAAATCTCCTTGTAAATTCACACATTTAGCGAGCCGGTGGCTTCAGAAATCTCCTGAATCCAGTGAAAGCAGTGCAGGGTGGAGGGAAACACATGGACACTTTAATGCAGCTTAGAAACACTCAGAGACGCTAACTGCAAAATGTTTCCCATCACTCGTTTATCGATCCCATGACTCACGGATAAAAGTTATTTTATTTGTACAACACGACCCGGGCTTGGCTCTATTTTACCCAGAACTCCACACTCGGCTGCGGCTCTCTGAGCGGCGCTAATTCAAGGCAGCCGTTCTCTAGTAGCGTTATTTTATCTCAGAATGTTTCTAATCAGTCATCATCAGCACACACACACACACACACACACACACACAAAAAACACACACACACATCCACAGGCACTCAGACAGCCAAGCAGGCAGGCACACACCGCTATCTTCGTCTCAACCCCCCAGGGACAGGCCTCCCTTTTCATCTGCTATTTGTAGTTTGTTCATGCCCAATTTCATTACCAATTTTAATTCGTCTATAATTAAATCCTGCATATTCTCTCTGACACGCTGTTCTAAGCCGAGAGGGAGGGACAGGCCAGGCATGCATCACTCCTTGCCGTAATTACACACTCAGATACGCACACGCACACACATACAAACACACACACACATAATTACACAAGCCATAATCAGCGGAGGAACCCTTTCTCCCCCGCATCCCCTCAACCCCCGAGCCGCGATGCTAAGTTTTGTAAATGAGTCTGACCCCAATCTTTGCCTGCCACCCTGACAGTGCAAACACACGCACGCGGGCGCGCGCACACGCGCGCCAGACGCCGGTGCTGTTGCAGTGCCATTTGCATCCGTCTCCGTGATGAAAGCCTAATTCTTCCAGTTAAAACATTAGCAGTCATTTACAGTGGGTCACAGCACATGTGCCACTCATCCCCGCCGCCTGCAGCTGGAGGAGACGGGCAGACAGCGGGAGGCACGGCTTTCTTTTTGGGGAGGGAAGACTAAACAGTGTGCGGCAAACAAGAGATTATTTTACATTAAAAAAAACTGGAACAACAGATTAAATGTATTTCAGTTTCAAAGTAAAGCTTCTTCTTCAGCACAAGTGACTTTTTATAAATCGTATTTTATTTAGTTTAAATTGTTATTTATAAGCCCCAACGAAAGGGAAATACTATTGTTGAATCTGGGTGAAAAAGCAAACTGCAGATCTTTATTATAGCACATTCGAATAACCCTTAACACCCATCTTTTCTTCTCCTTCAATCAGCCCTCTCTTTTCCCCCTCTCTCCTCCCTCCTTCATTCTTTGCCCCTCTGCTTTTCTGATCAATGACTTCCACTCCCTGACACCGGTGCTCTCCTCATGAAATATAACGGTTTATTAAAGGACGTACATCTCTACGGCCCTATTTGACTCGCTGAGCTGCTATATAAATACATAAGGCCGCGGCGAGCTATATTTAAAGGTCTGCTAGGCCAACGGCGCAGGAAGCAGACGCCAGACATTAATAGTTAAAATTCATAAAAGTCAGATGAGGGGGTAAAGATATTCCTGGCTACCCTGCCTCTTAACCTCCTCCACACCGCACCCCTCCCTCCATCCCTCCATCCCTCCATCCCCGCCTTATTGGTGAGGTCTGCTGGAAGGCCGCGGCCGTCCCCCTTCCTCCTTCCTCTGCTCATTGCCTCACTTTCCCTCCATCCAACAACCAGATGAGAGCGAGGTTTCAGTAGAAATGGGTCAGCACCTACAATGGTGGGATCAGGCCAGGTGTGTGTGTGTGTGTGTGTGAGAGAGAGAGTTATACAGAAAGAGGATGATGTGTGATCATGAACAGTGTGCAGCAGCTCTCTCTGAGCTGGATGTGTCCCTGAAACTCAGTGTGCCACGTCAGGAGAGAGAGAATAAGAGAAAAGGACACCGCCGACAGGGACGGCGCAAGAAAACTTTCTCTAAAATGACAGAAACTGTCAAACTGATCACATCTTCATCCTCATCGTGTGTGCTTGAGTATTAGATATTTGTAAATGCATCGCTATGTAAGTGGTGCAGGGAGGTCTGCAGTGAGGCCGTATTTTCTGCTAAGTGAGGTAATTTGGCCGATGAGCAGCGTTTCAAAGAGGCGCAGTGGAAACTGCCTGCAAATGTTGTTTCATTATTTGTGGTCCAACAAGTCTCAGCTGGAAAACACAGTTTCGTCACTGGGTGTCCAGGCAATCACTTAGCAATAAATACTTTTAAGCTGGTGACTTGTAGAAAACATCTGTCTTGGAAATAATAGAATCTCCCAGCGACAGAGAGGAGTGGGTTTTATTTCTCAAAAATACATTTATGTCTTTTTCTCATCTAAATAAAGAACTCCAAGTTAATCTGTTCATTAGTTAAATCTCTGTTTTAATGTAGTTTGAGAGGTTTAGATAATGCAGCGTTTCCAAAAGCAGTGCAAATATTGAAGGTAAATTCATCTTATGGAGTGTGTGTGAGTGTGAGTGTGTGAGTGGCGTTGGGACGGGGAGCCGTTACCTTCCATGTGGCTGTGTTTCTCCTGAAATAGGCAAACTTTCTTGTAAACCAGTTATAGATCTCATTAAGAGTCAGCTGTCTGTCTGGGGACTCCAAAATGGCCTGAGAGCGAGAAGAAACGGGACAAAAGTCAGAAGGAGAGAGGCAGGTGGAGCTGCTGGGGGGGGGGGGGTCGCCGGATGGACTTACATGACGTATAAGAGAGGCGTAGGTAAAGGGAGGCCTGACATCAGCGTTCTTGTAGAACTCACAGTTCTGAGCGAGCTCTGAGGAAAAAAAACATTCAGATTAACTGATGTTTAATGAATCTGAAGTTATGAACAAGTATGGGACAAAAACAACTGAGAAAATCTCAGCAGCAACCATCTGAACAATTACAATTTTTCTTTTCGGTTTATATTTAGAGGGCAACTCAACGTTACGTCATTTACAGATTCGAGTGAAAGAAGCAATCAAACTGCAAGGTGAAACTCGAGAAATCTTCACATTGCAGGAAAACCACAAGACAGCAACAACTACCTAAAAGTCACGATTTGCCATAATTCATTTCTTTTACCAGAAATCTAAAGCAGCTCCAACTGAATGCAAAAGAATCATCAAACAGCAATCAACACCTGATTTTTATGGACCCCAGGTGGAGTCACGGATCAAACATTAGCAACAGCTAACAGGGATGTAAATAAATAAAGGTAATTAATCTGCTAATTACGACTCACTGCGCCGGCGATGATAATAACATAAATGAGAGGGTAAAGCTGGAAGCGGGGAGGACGTGTGCTGCGGCGTACCTGAGGCGATGGGGGTGCAGTACTTGTCTGAGTTGCGCCGACGTATGGGCCCGACGGCGTGCGTGTGGGAGTGGGAGTGTGTGTGCAGGCTGGAGGAGCTGATGACTGAGGGTCCCTGGCGCAGCGGGGTGATGGGAGTGGCGGCGGAGGTGGGGGGGGTGGGGGAGGCCCTCTGGGTAGGCCTCGCTGTCCCGCTTTAGCAGAGAGCCACTGGAAGCCAGGTTCAGCTGGGAGGAGACACACACGGGACAAAATGAAGGAAGAGCCACAGCACGGGGACGGATTTCACTGTAAACTACTGCTGTCTGCCTGTTGACTTTATCACTTCACCATCCGCTGAGCGCCGCCGCTGTTTACAAAGGAGGATCGTCAAGACAAGAGCGGGGTCAGATCTTATCAATGGATCACACGACGCAGGAAAAAAGCTCCTACTGTACAGTCTCCGCTGCTGGGACATTCATCCTTAGGGTGCAGACTGCGAGTGACTAGTCTAATAGGTTTGTCTGCTCTGTCTCACACACACACATACACACACACACCACAGAAATGATGCAAAGACAATGATGGAGAGGCCGACATTAAACTGACATCGTTTAACCAAACGTTATACAGGGTGCTTTATTCAGGAAGCACGACAAATGTTGAATCAAATTAATAGAAGGCCTTCAGCTCTCTCGGTGAATATGAGGCCCTATCGTTTGTGCAGAACCGCACGCACACACACACACACACTCACACACACACACACACACACACACACACACACACACACACACACACACACACACTTGAACACTCTGCACATACGTTTCTACACACAGCACTGGCTGCAATTAACCCTGAGCTTACAAAAACAAAACCACACGACAGCATGTTTGTAAGAAGGGGAGCGCACACATGCGCTCTGCGGTGGCAAAGTCTTCACGGACCAATTCGGCCCAATTAGGCAGAGCCTCGCACGTGCACGCCAACACAGGCGCGCGCTCACAAACGCACGCACGCATGCACACACGGAACCAGTGGTCCCAGTCTCACTGGGAGAGACGTTTCAGGGCTGCTAGTTTAGGACTAATTAAAACCACTGAGTGTGTGTGTGTGTGTGTGTGTGTGTTGTTTAGATGTATGTAAAACGTGCAAATCGCCTCCTCTCTACTCTGCCCCCTCTCTGTACCATTTAAACTCTGGAGGGGGGCGGGGCTGTTTAACAGGTACTTCATTAAAGCTGCAACCCTGCCCCATCACCACGGCAACAGTGGAACACTGTTAATTGAGGCCAAGCTTTGTTTCCATTCCTGATGCTCCTCCTCTGCCCCTCCTCCTCCAATCCCTGACCCTGAGGCTCGTCTCCAGTGGTGACAGAACACGCCTCTTCCTGATTTCCCATTAGATGATAATGGCAGCTGATCCCCCTGCGATCAACACATCATTCAGACACACACAAAAGTAGACACACACGCACACACACACACTGGCAGGCGCACACACACATTGCCACTCGGCTGCACCCATTTATATTCTCAAATTAAGACACTCTACCTCTAATTGACAATTAATTTCAACATCTTCATATTTTAATAAGACTCCTCGTCAATCTGAATAATGAAATATTCATTAGATACCTAATAACAACCTCGCCAACCGGTGTGGACACACACACACACACGCCACATCACATTTCTACCCTATTTGTTGGCACACTCTCTTATGACCGTGAGTGACTGTTTTGGCTCTTCTCTTTCATTGATGAGCCGACGGACGAAGCTGAAATGCTGGAAATTCATATTGCTGCATATTGTAGAATTAAGGACAGGGTAGTTTCCTGGGATATAAACCTGCATCATGCAAGGTTCCAAGAGAGTGAAAAGGAGTAAAGGACAAGTCTTAGAAAAAAAACAGGCCTTCTAATTTATGAATAACCCTCACTGGTCAATAGAGGGCGTGAATACCAAGCGAGAGAGAATCCGAGGCTGAAGTCCCAGAAGGACAGAAGAGGAAAAAAAAACTTATGGGTGTTTAGAGGGAAGGGCAAAGGTCTGGGGTCAGAGGGTGGCTCAATGTGACTCTGGGGTGAAGAATTCTACTTACAGGTTGGTTAAAAGGCTTTGGCTCTGAGGGGCGCATGTGCAGGTGGGTCATCATGGCCTGGAGTCGCTCGCTCTCTTTTGCCAACTAGAAAACACACACACACACAAAAAACACACATTAGAGTGGATACTGTTATATTCCAACCGTTAGATTGATATAGAAGGGTATTGACACAGAATTACGATGGCAATTACACCTCAGGCGCAGAGACAAATACGAGAGGATGCCTCTTTAGCACCCGCAGCGCTCTCACACACTTACACTAGCCTGCAGACACACTCGTCCCCGTTTGACTTTGTTAACAGCTGTTTAATAGGCGATGCTCCAGCCTGTGGGAACACTGAATCCCGTGTGTGTGTGTGTGTGTGTGTGTGTGTGTGTGTGTGTGTGTGTGTGTGTGTGTGTGTGTGTGTGTGTGTGTGTGTACACAAACATCCACGTGTAGCCTCCAGGTATGATGGAACTACGCTGAGCCCGCTCACATCATTAAATACCCGCACACAGCGGCAATGTGTGTCAGTGAGCGTCCGGGAGACTCTGAGCACAGCTCCCGTCCTGCATCTGTGTGTGTAAGGGGCCCGAGCGGCGGGCTGCCTGCGGAGCGCGGAGGGATGAAGTGACATGTCATGGGGAGAGGGACGGCTGTCCTGATGTGATGTGACACCAGCTGCCTCTCTGTCACTTTGCGTTCCCTGGCGGTGGCTTCAGGGTCTCAGCTAAACGCTGTTTACTACCGCCGCCAAACACAAAGGCCCGTCCTCACGCCCCCCCCCCCCCCCCCCCCCCCCGCCGCCGCCGCCCCCCCATCACCGACGTGGACAAATACACTGTGATGCAGTGGGTGTGAGGACTGTGTGAGGAGACAGCCTTTGTGCTTCCCCTTGTATCACTTTGTTTAGAACTTTTCTCTTCACATACTGTACTGTTTGAGAGCAGCAATTCACTTCTTACCCACTGTTGTTTTGCTTTTTCCTTTGCATTCAGATGTTTCAAGAGCGTTGCGTGCATGAACCACTCTGAGAACAAGAGACTCCTTGCAGCCCGGTCCTCCGCTCTCTTTCTTGTGTCTCTCTCTTTTCTTCCCTTTTCCTCTCCCTCCTCCCCTCTCAGTCTCTTGCTGGTGACCAGAGAAGCTTTATAATTGGAGCAGCGATGGCAGCTTCCCTGCTGACTGCTCCTTTTAAATTACAAGCTCCACTGCTCTCCATAAACCCTGCCCTGCCTGAGACAAGTTACTGCCATTGACAGGCAGAAACAGTCTTCATTACTTTGTTTGTGAGCAAATGAAAATTAAGTGTGTGCACTCGTAACGCAAGTGTGCGCCTTGTGTGCGCGACTCACCTGTATCTCCAGCTGCTGGACCACCTGCATCTGGACTCGGCACTGGGCGGTGCTGCGGTCGTCGAGGGCGTGCTCGTTGTTCAAGTGCCTGGAGGAGACGGGAAATTGCAAAAAGGGATCAGAATTCATTGGTTTCTGGGAACTAAACCGATATCTACAAACACAAAGTATCGAGATCAAAGCGCCGCTCGCTCCAATTTAATAAAGATTCCTAAATCAGGAGGATTAATGCTAAATCAATTCACAGGTCCTCGGTGATGAAGTAACAGAACTCGGCTCTTTTATTTTAACGGAGCTGGTTTAGTGCTAAAAAAATAAATCACAGTCTTGGAAGTTTATTTTGTCTAGAGAAGAACGCAGCAGCTGTGTTTTGTGTGTGTATACTTCATTGGGACTCAGTGAGCCATAATCCAAGACAACCACCTGGATATGAGCTCATGTGTTATCGTACAAAGCCTTATCTTAAGACTTTTTGTTAGCTCTACTCCACTTATTAACGCGGCTATGCGTGTGTGTGTGTGTGTGTGTGTGTGTGTGTGAGAGTGTGTGTGTGTGCGAGCATGGCTGTGTGTGTGTATGTGGGAATGGTGGCGCTGTTTGTTTCCTCAGACGTGGGAGGACCTGGGACCTTCTGATCTTTCACAGTGTGCCCCTCCCTCTATCTCTTCCACCGTCCCTTTCGCTCCTCTCCGTCATCACCAAGGTTATTCACAGGTTGCTGCAGCTTGCCTGCTGTGTGTAAGTGTGTGTGTGTCGGTGTGTGTGTGTGTGTGTCCTTCAATAGGCCTTAGTGAGAGTGTGATATCTTATACCCTTATAAGCTCTTACATATAAGCTCCTTCCATAATTTGTTTATTGTGAAAATGTTTGAATATGTTATGTAATGAAAATTGTGTGTATTTGTGTGTGTGTGTGTGTGTGTGTGTGTGTGTATGTGTATGTGTGTGTTTTCAACAAAGTCAAAAGTTGGGCAATCTCAAGCAAAGACCAGAAATGAAACAAAAACAATGATGTCATGGCATGGCTAATCTCGGCAGATAGATGGCTCGACACAAGTGCACGATAATAATAACAAAAACATGATCTCACTCCTCTCCCTCTCTTTCTCTCACCCGTTCCCTGTGAAGCCCCCTCTTTCTTCGTCACTTACACTTCTGTCCACTCTCCCCTTCCCACTCCTCTTCCCCCGCAACTCCCCAAATGCCTATGATTCACACTCATTTCAACTGAATCTGCCCCCAAAACCCTCCCCTCCCTGCATAGCGGGGCCATAAACAGTAGCAGGGTTTTTTTTTCCTCCTATGTGTCCCGACAATGAGGCTCTGTTTACTCCTCTGAGTGCTGGCAGACAAGGCTTTAACCCACATTACAGCTTCAGCGACCACAGCCGGAGTATTATACCAGAATACAGGCAGAAGGAGGGAGGGGAGGTGGGCAGAGAGACAAGAGAGGAGAAGAAAGACCTGGAAAAGTGGAGAGCCCCCCCCCTTCTCAGTTCTTCTCGCTCTACCCTCCTCCCTCCTGGGGCGATGACTAAGGCCCGCTGGAAGGGAGCGCACTGCTGGACTGACAGCGCTATCTGTCGCTGCTGTTATTTTTTTTTTCATCCTGCTCTTTTACACACACACACACACACACACACACACACACACACACACACACACACACACACACTATCTCTTACTCTCCTTTCTCCTTCCATCTGCCCTGGGGCTATGTGAAATGAGACACCAAACAACAGCTTTCCTCTCCAAACTTTCCCAGCCTGCCTGCAAGCTTTGATCTGACTGTCCGATGCCATCACAATCACTGCGCACACGTCCGTGATTGCGCGTGTGTATGTGTGTGTGTGTGTGTGTGTGTGTGTGTGTGTTTGAATGCGTATTTCATCACTGGGGCTTATTAATATCTCTACAGTTCAAATAGCTAAGAGTTCCACATCGATAATGACTGTGAGTTTGTTTAGGGCTTCATTAGAGGCTGGCGAAGCCTTCGTTAGTAACCGCAGCGCCACGGGGAAGTCCACTGTACTGTGTGTGACAGAGGAAAAAAAGAGGCAGAAAAATGTCAAGGCCAGACACTACATCAGCATCACACTGTGACTCCATACTGGCAAATCAACAGTGTGTGCTGGGAGGAGTGAAAGTAAACAGAAATAAGGAGAGGGGTGAGAAAGGAGTAGCTGGAATGCAAAATGTGGAACAATAATAATAATTATTATTTAAAAAAAAAAAGGTCAAATCACTTTGTGAATGAAGAAACACGTTGAACTACTTTTGTCTGTTTGTGTTTCTGGAGAGAATGGGTTAAAATGTACTGCAAATAAAATACATAATAGTTGAAAATTGACAGACCTGGAGGCGACCTGTTGGAAAATTAGCCCAGCCAATCCTTCCCAAACAAAGAACTCACCCACAGGACGAGTGAATGTTTAAACCGGTGTGTTTTCATGCATGTATGAGCCTCACTGCTAACGTGATGAAACCGACTGCAACAGATGAATTAGTCGGGAAATGCAAATGTACGTGAATGACATGTACATTACTCATTAAACTCCACTTTTCTTTTGCTGCATCTACTTTAACGTGGATCAGAAAATGTGTCCGTATTCAACACATTACCTCCCAAAACTTGGAAATAAAATGTAGTCAAAAACTAATTCTTAAGATTGTGATCCTCTTCTTCTCTGTGATGAAACAGCCGCCTGATGATGTTCAGAGTTTCCAGGCGTTATCGATCCCTCTTCAGATTGTTTCTTTGTATCAAATAAATAATATGAAGAACCATTATGTTATTAGTACTATTTTTACAACTGAAAATTCTTTGAATCAGAGGAAGGAACAACTATTATAAAACAAAATTGAATTTTATTGCGCAATATTAGATTATTGTTTGTGAACATCGACGGTTTTATTTACAGCTATTTCCTGACATTTGCAGACGGCTGTTGACTCACTTGATGAACTGTCCCATGTCCTCACACAGTGCTTCACAGCCCGGCCACTTGCACTCCCCGTGGCCGTAGAGCGGATGAGAGCCGGCGTGCTCCTCATGACTGTGGAGAGAGCGACACACAACAAGCCGGGGTCAAAACCTGGCGAGCGGCTGCGCGCCGCACGACACGCCAGAGAGCTTTTCATTTTCCAAACGAGGACTTTTCATTTGAAACGTATACAGGAAGTCGACCAACAGCGTTCCCCCCCAGGTCGCTAGATCAGGAAGACACATTTATAAAGATGTCACTGCACTTGCAGAAGAGCAAGACGGTTTTTTAAAAGCATCGAAGTCAAAAAGCAATGACGGGATAATATATCAAATGATTGATAAGCCACGCTTCAGCACAAACACACATGCAGAAAACAAAACAACAAGCACAGTAGCGGCATCGGCACAGCCATCTGAATCTGGTTAGCAGTCATTAGCCTGCATAGTTCACGAAGCCAAGTGGAGAGAGAGGAGGATAGAGCGGAGTGGGGTCAGTTACAGAAGCCAGGCAAACAAGGGAATCGGTCCAGCAACCTCAAAGTCACATTTTGAATTCTATGACCTGTATTTCTCTCAATGGTGTGTGTGTGTGTGTCCCAGTGTCGGTGTGTGTTCTAATGTTTCAGGAGTTGACACAGAGCCGGCACAGGACCAACCAGCCATGACTGATTGGCGGCGGTTGCCGTCATGTGCTGGTTGTTCTTTTGTGGTGAGCGTTCTGTGTGTGCTTCTTGTGTGCGTATCGGTTCGTATTTATGAGTGTGCATGTATTTGTATGTGTGTTCGACGACGAAAGACTCGGCCAGGTTTGGTTTGGACTCGGGGCAAAATAGCTCTATCTGTGCATGTGTGTGTGGCAGGTCCAGTAGCAGATGCGGTTCAGACCTGGACCTTCGCCGGCGACGGCTGTCTCCACATATATTTACACGACTGCGTATGTGTGTATTTGTATGTGTCTTTGTGCATGCACACCATGCGTGTGAGAGTGCGTGCGCGCGTGTGTGTGTGTGTGTGTGCACAGACTGGAATGGGGATTCTCCCAAATCAACATCAGAAGGTTGTCTAACAGAAACCATTTGTCTTGCAGATGGAAACATCTCTCTCTCTCTCCCTCTCTCTCTCTCTCCCTGATCATATGTGCAGGCTGAGGTTGGAGTGTATGTTTTGTGTGTGTGTGTGTGTGTGTGTGTGTGTGTGTGTGTGTGTGTGTGTGTGTGTGTGTGTGTGTGTGTGTGTGTGTGTGTGTGTGTGTGTGTGTGCTGGCTGTGGTTAAGTCAACTCAGAAGCAGCTCAGACAGCAGACATGACAAACTGTTGGCAACCACATTCAGCTCCACATCAGCCGTGCATTAGCTTAGCAGGCTAGCACACTCTGCTGCTACCCCCTCGGTGAACTTCTCAGCCGACCTGCACACATTGTAGCAGTTTCAGAACAACAGCAAATGACACATTCAGTGAACTAACAGGACCTCTGTTAATGAACACTTGTCCAGCCCTTTATCACTCCTTTAAATTGGGTTGTAGAACAGAGTTTGAGATTTAAAACCGCTTCACCATGGTTTCTGGCTTGTCCATATACTTATGAGTGTAAGTGTGTGTATGTGTTTATGCTACTCACTGGCTGCTGGGGGGTTGACTGCCTTTGGAGTAAAGTGGTACATGGTCATCTCCGCTGTCTGCCTTGGTGAAGGAGGATATCCACTCAAACAGTCTGGCTCTTAAAGATGGAGACAAGTCCCATGAGCCATCACAGCCACGGGACAACACAGCCTTTGTATGATGCCGAGGGGCAAATGCGTCCTTGTTAATGCCCACACCGTGATGCCGGATTGGTCTCTGAAGTACTTTTAGACATCTGCCCTGTTTTTTTTTTTTTTTTTTTTTCCACCTCTCCTCCCCTGATTCCACCATGGTCTCCTTCTCCTCACATCTCCTCTATACCGTACTGACATGTGGTTGACAGCCTACTGGCAGAACATACTGAACCTTACACACCTCCTATCAAATGAGCGGAGAGACATTTACACTCTGGTGATGTGTGATATGCTGCGTGTGTTATAACTACGTCTGCTTCGCTGTAAAGCTAGAAGCTCTGAGTGGAGAAAATCCCAAACACACAGCGAGATTGTTTGAAAGGGAGAGATTGTAAAAGACACAGAGGACGGAGACGTCGTCACGATGTGGGACGGTAAATGTAGGAGCTCCTGTACCTGTCTCTCTTTGGGGTGTGGCTCTGTCCATTGGGCAGGCTGTGCAGTGGAATGTGAGCACTGGGAGCTTTGGGGAAGGCTGAGGTAGAATTGGAGCTGTTGGTGCTCAAGTCCAGGCCCTCGGCCTGTTTCAGGGCCTCCTCGCTGCTCGGCACGCCCGATACCTCCTTCCAGAGCTGCTGGAGGTCTGACGGACACATCGCTGCGGAGAACGTCACACAGTTACCTCACATGATTCAAAGATCAATTTCACATTTTCTGGGCGGTTTTAACACGTTTATTTCATGACAGTGAAGGAAACGCGGCGGGCGATAAATCAGACGTCACCCACACACAAGACACACTTAGAAACTGGAGTCACAGATAGCTGCAACTAATTAGTCTGATCCACATAAAACACACATGCTCCTATTACAGCCCCTGCGGTGAGGAGCGGTGGTTAAAACAGGAAAACAAGCCAAATGAAACATACGGGGAGTTGATTTTCGCGTGTACATGTTATCCTCTCAGATAGCCGCTCTTCCTCGTCACTTTTCTTAACTGCTACCGTCCACCAGCGCCGCCGCTCTCGTCACAACCGCTGATTTGCGCGAACAGGGTGGGTGAACACTCGGAGCTCATTTCTAGTCACAGCTTTGTTATTTCTTCTCCAATTTCACACAGAGAGACGCCTAAAATGCCACAGCCAACTCCAGTGGATGTTAACATGTGTGTGTGAGCGTGCGCACACACACACACACACACACACACACACACACACACACATCTGCGCATACGCATAGAGAGACCTCGCAGCAATCCAAATATTATGTCTGCTTTGTCTGCATTCTTTTGCGGTCCCGCCAAAACAAAAGTTCTCACTCTGGAAAAATGAGGTGGTCTGTGTATAGATTTATGCGTATGCGAGAGCACAAGCGTGTATTATCCGAAAAGTCCGACCAAATCTGCCAACAAGGGAGTGAACGTGTAAAGTAGGTAAAGGATTTTGCATAAAGCTGCTCATACTGTACAAATCCAGCGAATTTAAAAACAATTAATATGTAACTCGAGAGTTAAAGAGATTTTCAGTCCAAGATTGGAGTACGCCAAGAATTTCGAGGTAAATATTAGGTGGGAATAAAAAAAAAAGCTGAACATATTCAGAAACAAAGGAAAATCACTACTGTGTGTGCAGTCACAAGAAATTTGTTTTTTTTTTTTTTTATGCACAATATTTTAACATTTTATATTCACACATGGGCATGTGAATAGTTGATATAAGTAGACATGTTAGAATGTAACCTGAATTTATAAACTGTAAACACTTAAACTGAGATAAATTCAGGGAACTTCTCTGTACGTAAAGTCCAAAAACTGCTTTTAAAACACTTTTGGTTAAAATATATATCGATTAACTTGATCCCTTTGATCTTAAGACAGGCTTCCTAAATGCCTCCATCTTACTGCAGACACACAAAAAAACCCCAGAGGCCATTAAAGGCCCCCTCATGCCACCCCCACCCACCGCTGCCAACACCACACCAAACAACAGCCCTTTGAGGCGGGGCAACAGTGCGTGCATTTGTGTGTGTAGGTGCGAGTGTTTATGCATGTGTGTTTGTGTGTTTGTGTGGCATGGCTGGTCAGAGGAATGCTCCAGCTCACGCCTGGCTGAGCCGTCACAATGGAGCAGCTCTTTCACACTGCGGGGAAATTCCAGCCTGATACGGAGGGAAGGAAAGACACAGAGATGCCGAAGTTCAGCTGTCTAAAAAAATTACATTTTCCTAACAAAAACCGAAGCCTCTGTCTTTTCATCTGAATCCAGTTGTTTTTGTTTTTCTCCTCAAACTCTTCGAAAAACTTTTAAATTCACTTGTAAACTTTTTGGGATCAAGCTTTCTCAAAATGTGATTAAAATTATTGAGTTTATTTGGACTGCGTACGAGTGTGTGACTGACTGCATGTGACTTTGCATGAGAGAGAGAGAGAGAGAGAGACAGAGAGAGAGAGAGAGAGAAAGAAAAAAGGGAGTGGGATCTGGGATCAGACAGCGGGAAGGAAACCCGTCTGTTTGGTCAACTCAGTCAGCGCTTTAGCAATGTTACGGCCACTTTAGTGCCCCGAAAGCATTCTCTGTGAGATAGCGTTTGTCTCTCTCTGTGTGTGTGTGTGTGTGTGTGTGTGTGTGTGTGTGTGTGTGTGTGTGTGTGTGTGTGTGTGTGTGTGTGTGTGTGTGTGTGCTATGCATTGCTCAGCAAGTGCTCAGACAGAAGAGGACAGAGAGGCACACACACACATGTTCACGTGGGGCGGGCCAGTCAACATTTATCATCCTAAAACTCTGCTGACAAAATTAAGGGGGGAAAAGTTACAGCGGGAGAAGTTCCACACAGAAACAGAAACCGAATCCAGTGGGCACAGCAATAGCAAAACCATGATGTACTTGTGTCTGGTTAATCTCAAGTACACACACATGCATGAGCACATTCGCCCGAGCATATGCACACATCTCTAAGCAGGAGGGCTTAGTGGCATATTTTACCTATTATCCAAATGAGTACTTTCCACAAACCCACCAATCACGTTTTCTTTCATCTTTTATAGGCTGATTAACTTAACAGGCTTCACAGACAGCACTGGGCACAGGCCTGGGTGTGTGCGTGCGTGCGTGCGTGCGTGTGTGTGCCCGTGTGGGAATGCAGGTTTGCGCACATACCTTGCTGCAGAGACTGCATGGCGGCGGTGGGCTGCAGGGGAACCAGGCCTTGTCTCTGGAGGTTGAGGATGTGCTGCTGCTGAAGCTGCTGCATCTGGATCAGCTGCTGCTGGAAGGCCAGCTGCTTACTGCCCAACTGCTGCTAGAGCAAGACGACACCGGGACAGGAGAAGAAGTTCCACATTACTTTAATGCCGTGTGTGACACGGCGCTAAGTGATGATGTCTCAGGGGAGAAGTTAAAACCATTTAATTTCATCAAGTCTCAATTTGCGAAGTCAATGAAATCTGTGTATTTCTAAACCGTGGCAGACAATTACTCACAATAAGAGCAATTAGTTTGTTCTGTACTCTGTAATCCAAACTGAAAGCCATAATTTTAACCAAAAGTCTATGATCAGGTAAATCCAAACCATTTCAGTTTGTATGAGCAGACCTTCAGCTAATAAAGCCATAAACTCAAATTATGAATGCAGTGTACACCAGACCACCACATTTTCATATTTGCTTTCATTAAAAACCCATAAAGAAAACGTGTGACTTCTTATTGGAACTGAATACCTGATATAAAACAAATATTATCACAGAATCTTTTTTTTTTTTTTTTTTGATTTTCTGTCTCAACATATTCAAGAATAAAGCATCCGATAAATAAAGGCTTGGCACAAAGGTCAACTGCGGATAAAAAGTTAAACAGGAACTAACAGATATAAAAACTGGAAAGCATCAAAAGAAAGAGGGCCTGATGCCAAGCAGCGAGGGCTCAGAGGAGGTACAGGAGGGGCAGAGGGACAGAGGGAGGTTAAAGGAGGAGTGAAGGAGAACATGGCGTGTAGCGATAATGTTGGTGTGTGTTACAGTGATAAATGTCCCCTTTCCTGCTCTCCCAGTCCGAGGCAGACCTGGTCTGAGCCGAGCTATTTGAAGTTCACCCCCCCTAAACCAACCCCTGAGAGAGAGGGGCTTTATCTCTCACTGATAACTAGTGGAGGGGAAAAATAAATAAATACGACTGCTCATTGTGTGTGTGTGTGTGTGTGTGTGTGTGTGTGTGTGTGTTCCTGTGTGTTTGTGTGTGTGCGTGCGTGTGTGCCTGTAAGAAAGTGGCGGCCTGAAACTCTTTCAACAAAGAGGAACTCACAGGAAGGGCAAATAGGTCATTTCCTTTCAGACTTGGAGCCTGAGGAAAAGTTTGTGTGTGTGTGTGTGTGTGTGTGTGTGTGTGTGTGTGTGTGTGCTTTTACACAGGTTCATAAAAGGGGTAAAAAAAAAAAAAAAAAAAGACACCTTTTGGCATGAAATTACTTGCTTGATCATTCCAAGCACTTCTGGCTCCTGTGATACAGTCAAATTCTGCAAGAACACTTTCCTTTCATGCACTGTCACATCTTGATTGATCAAATGATTGTTGTTCCTGCATGTTGAAATGTGTGGAAGTGTGTGTGTTTTACTGTTAAAGAACGAGGAAGAAATCTGCCAGCCGGTGACAGGAACAATCAGATTTATGTGACAGTTCAAATACTACAGTAAAATCCTCCTGAGATTTCATGAAGATGTTTGGTCTATGTAAACAGAGTAAACAGTCCTCACAAGTCAGCATATGTGGTTTCCAATCATGAGCTGCCTCCGGCGTTTCACTTCACTGTAGGTTACAACTAGCTGCTTTGGGAAGACGTGCATTTGTTGTATTGTAACTCTGTGTAATTGGACGCCGTCCATCTCTTTGGCTTTGTCAAGACGCAAGACGTAAAATCTGTGTCATGCTTGCATAGTTCGGTTCTTTGAAGTGAGTTGCCAAATTCTCATTAGTTGCAATAAATGGTTTATCAAGATCAGAATGTCCTGACTGAACCGCTCCCTCCCGCTCATTCTGCTTTTTTTTCCAGCCCTCTTGCCCCTTCTTTTCTACTTGTCTGTCCATTTTATTTCTTCCACTCCCTCCTCTGTCTCCTATTCCCTCCTGAGATATGGCCATAGTTCTTTAATACACACATTGTGTGTGTGAGAGTGTGTGTGGATGTGTGCCTGTGTTCTGTTTACATTAGCTGTGGCTGAGTGGCCAAAGCTAGCGCAGTAACAGGCTGTCAATGTGATTTATGAGCACATCACACACTGTCTGAGCCTGCCAGTCACACAGACGCGCGCGCGCACATGCGCGCATGCACACACACACAAAAAGGACACTCAGAAGATGGAGTAACACACACCGTGGATGGACGCTCGCGGATACACACACACACACACACACCAGCATGCATCTCTTGTGATGGTCAGAGTCACTTCATTAAGCTGACTCCTGACCAGTCTCAAACGCTCCGGTGACACACAAAACACAAATTTAACACACACACGCACTCACTCAGTCTTTCCTTCAACGCATCACTTCCATGCAGACAAGAAAGTGAAGAGGGATAGAAGAAGAGAGCGAAGAGGGCAAGAAGTCAAAGGGACTGGCGCACAAACACACCAGCATGCAAATCACAGATTTCACTCGTCCTCCTCCTTCAACTCTTCTCTTTGTCTCCTGTTTTTATTCCTTCTTGGGTTTGCTAAAGGTGGAAAAATTCAAATCTGCTATCTAGAAAACTTTGCATTGCAAAAATCACACACAAATACCCCGTCAGACCCCAGGAAATGAAAGAAATGACTAAAAAGCTGTTGTCAGGATGAGTGATGCCTCGCAGCCGCTGAAAAACACCGACTGCTGGAAATGTCCTTAGTCACATTAGCTGCATGGAGCTCTGCGGGGAGGCGTATTCCCCCAGGTGTGTGTGTTTGTGCAGTGAACCGGCACACATCAAGCATCTCTCCGCATGTATGTGTGGCTGTATGACCAGTGTTTGCACTTGTCGAGTTGTTACAGGACAACAAACCTGAAAACTGGGACAGTGGCAGAGCGGAGGGAGAAGGGGAGAGCGATTCAGACACCCGCTCAACATGCGAGTCAACCACAACTGGTTTGCTTTGGTCACGGTCGAGTTGGCTGACCGCTGTCGGCGAGGAGTTTGTGGGGCGGGGGGCTCTGCCCACTGGGAGAGGGGGGGATGAGGAAAGAAATCTAGGATGTGTCTCCTCATGCATTTATCAGGAAAAAAAAAAAAAAAAAAAATCTCACGAGGTCTTCCTCCTTAAGTCTGTCTCCTGCAGGTTCCAGTCTCGCTACTATAATACACACATCAGAGAAAGCGAGTAAAGAAGCACACGAGCGCTCGCACCTACAGCCACGACGGTAAACCTCAGTTCTGATGCGCGCGTCGTGTCCTGGTGTGATCCGCCGTTATCGTACTGTACCACAGCTGTGGTAAACTTGGCACATAATTGTGCGGTTAGAGAGAGAAGGGAAGCAGACGAGGGGAGGACTTCTCGTGTTGGCGGGGTTAATTGCCAATTAAGGGAACGGCAAACCCCTCCCACGGAGAGATTTCCCTTCAGTCTCAGAGCTCCAGGCATGCAAATGAATAGCTCGGCAGCACAACGCTCGGCTCGACGCAGCCTCCACATGGCACGCTGGAAACCCTGCAGTCACTAATCCTTGTTTGGAGACACGATTGTGCACACTACAGTTAACTTGACACCGGAGGACGGGATCAGGGATAGGAGGAGGAAGCTCCGCCACTATATGTAGCTACAGTCTATACATTGCGTCCTTTATGTGATTATTTTTTTTTTCTTCTTCTGCTTACTCCCATGTCAACCACTTTTACTGCATTTAAGGGCACTTGTGTACTTCAGAGCCTACTTGAGCTGAGTGAGTGTGTGCTCGGTTGTGTTCACCTCTTTCGCAGCTTGCTTCCCGGCCTGCTGTTGCTGCTGCTGCTGCTGCTGCTGCTGCTGCTGAGTCAGAAGCTGGAGATGTAACTGCTCCTGCTGCTTCTTGTAGTACTCCTGTAACTAGAGACAGACGGGGAACGGAGGGGAGGAGGAGGAGGAGGAGGAGGAGGAGGAGGGGAGGAGGGGAGGTAAGAAATATGAGGCCACCGAGTCACAACACACTTTGTATCAGCCTCAACAATGCCAGTTTTCCCAACACTGCGCTCGCTATAGTCAAGATACCTTAAGCTGAATAGGAATGTCAAGGAAAGCCGTTTCTTTTGATTCCGTTCGGCGAACGCCTCGGCCCATTGTTGTGGCGGCGTTGTGCTTTATTGACAAACTGCGCATAATGTGCAAAACGCGGAGATGACAACGACTGCTGAAGTGTATCAGGTGGCCGCGACGGTACTGTACGATGAGACGATTGTGCGTGTTTATGGTGTGTGTGTGTGTGTGTCGCCGAGTTTAAACTGAGTTAAGTATGGCTTGAGTGTGGCTCAGAGACACAAGGGCAACGGAGCAGAAACACCCCTCTATGCAAGCTCACCCTAGTATTGTAAAGAGGAAGAAGCTAAAAAGACTTAAAAAAATAAATTTGAGGATCTAAAGATAAATGCTGGGAGCAGGCGCATGCTTTTTCCACACACTGTGTGCAAGACCGAACAGGATGATTCCAACCTTACAGACAAAAATGCATAAGGATATATAGCTGTGGGCTTCTCCTGTATTTGCTGTACACCTGCTCAGTCTATATGTATGAGTGTGCACGTACCTACACTTTACAGTGAAAGCTCTTGACTCAGTAAATCTTAAATGAGCAGTTTTTAAACCATGTCGAGATAAGAGGAGGCGCCCGAGGCGACGTGAGCTTTTTATTGGTGGCCCGTCCTTTGGCAACGCAACAGACTGGAGGACCCGAGTTTGAAAGTGACACTTCAGAGAAGTTTCTTCATTTTTATTGGAATTACCTGTTATGTAACTGCACAACTAGTTCCAGAAATGAACAAAAAGCACGATAAACTGGCATTTATGGAAACTCACTCAAACGCAGTCCCTGTCCAGAGTTTCCCTCTGACTGGCCAGAACGTGTTTGTTTGAGTTAGTAATTATTAATTTGCCAGAGGAACTCCATTAAGATTACAATCTGGCTGTGAGGGGAGCAAGGCAGACGGGAAAACCTACACTGACCACAGCGTGTGTTAGTTTATGTGTCTGCGTGCGCGTATGTGCGTGCATGTGTGTGTGTGTGTGTGTAAGGGAGGTTATTCTCCTGAGAACAGCCTGTACGTGTGTCCATCTGCAGTTTGTCTTTGTTTCATGGTGCATCAAATGTTCAAAGAGGCTTTTCAGCGGAGAATGACTTCACAGCACAGCAGTTGCTTCAGTCTCTCATCCGTCTGACCCGACGCTGAACACACCACACACCAATGCCCATCCTCACCACGCACGCACACACACACACACCACACACACCACACAATGTACTGTAATGGTCCTTTTGTGCAGAGCTGTTTTACATTTTCCAGTGTTAATCTAATACTTGACATAGTTTCATTTTTGCATAATTTTTTTTCAAGCTTTCCTCCTATGACGTTCCTCCTCGTCCTTAATTCATTTTAAATGCAGAACTCATTCCTTCTTGCTACTATTTCTTTCTTTTCCATCTGTCTTTCCTCTATTTTATCGCTCCTTAGGCGGAGTTAATCTCTCTTTTCCGCGTCACTAGCCCTGATCACCTCCTAATCACACAGACAAATGCATATGCAAGCACACAGACACACACACACACACACACACACACACACACACACACACACACACACACGCGCGCGCGCGCACACACACACTTGGCTGGAGAGTGGTGAGTTGAGGGAATAATTAAGTGATAATTAAGGTCTTTTTAATGATTTGATTCAGTGGCTCTGTGCATTAAGAGTATGTGTAAGTGAGGCACTCACCTCTCTACCCTATTACCATGACCTTGACTTTAGTGAACACACCAAGAAAGAAAGGCAGCTGTAGCATAAGTAAAGTAAAGGTTAGACGAAACTTAAAGGTTAGAACACAAATATGCGCGTGCACGTGCACGCACACACACAGTCTGTCTGTGCAAACACACTGCTTTGTGGCAGCGGGTTGTAAAACTTACTCACACACTCTTACACAATGCACCATTGCCATGTGGATATGAAATTTAATGCTCCAGTGAGTGATATGTTGGTTGGTTGTTCTATGTGTGTGTCTGTGTCTGTATGTGTGTGTGTGTCTGTGCGCAAAAGTGCCTGATTTGCAGATATACACTAAGTGCGTAGTCCATACTGTGGTTAATTAAGTGGGAGAGCAATGTTAAACTCGGTGGTTTTATTAGCGGTGCAGTGAGTGAGTGTGCATTATCAACCCCCTTTCCCCCCCGTTCTCTTTTTTTTCTCGTCGTAGAGAAAAAAAAAAGAGCTGGTGAAGAGGTTCTTAGCCATCTGCATGTCTGTTTCCAGAAAGCCGGCACATTTCACATTTCCATTATGATACGTGTTGTCAGATCTTCACACTGCAATTTATACTTGCCTAAAGCTACTACTCCTTATTAAATCTACTGTATGCCCTGGCCTTGCCTGAGTGTGTATGTTCGTGTTTTCGAGACATTCCCCACAATGCAATTACTTCTCCATCCCCTCACTGGTAACAGTCGTCTCCACAGCCTTTACAAGGCGGCGTGCGCTTTTAAGCCTGTGTTAGTCGGAGGTCATGGGTTGGTGTGGTTGAGTGTTTAACAAATCTGTTAGGGGGTGAAGAGTGTTTACCGGTTTGTGTTGACATGGCAACTCCTTTATCACCTGCTGGGCACAACACACACACACACACACACACACTCCTGAATCACTATGATTCATTGCCTGTTGCTAAAAAAGCGCAATCGTCTGTGTGTAGGTGTGCATCTGAGTCCCTGCAGGTAGGAGCACGTAGAGCAACAATGCTGAAGACGAGGCAGGCGAAATGACAATATGTCTATGAGCCGAGATGCGAACGTGCGTTTAGCATCAAAGCTCTGTGAGAATTGAATCAGATACAATCACGCCCAGTGTGTGTCAGCGCCTACTAAAACAGACGCATCTAAACTTGCCAGTCTGGGACAGGGTCCAAACAAAGTACAAGTGCACGTGTGTGTGTGTGTGTTACCTGCTGTAGCATGAGAGCTTGCTGTTGCTGCAGCAGGGCCTGGAGCTGAGGGGGAGACAGGATCTGTTGCATCTGCTGAGGAGTGATCATCTGAGGACTCATCATGGCCATGGACACAGGCACCTGCAGACAGGGACACGGGTCGTTTAAAACGCCGCACACATTTGGGTTTCAGCACAAAAAAAAAAAAAAAAAAAAAAAGTAGGACAACTCAGTCAGTGGGTTAAGAGTTGTGTGAAAAAAGCCCAGCCAGCAAAGCAAGCTTCAAGCGTGACTGTGCCTGCAACTGAATGCTTAACTCAAAACAAACAATCTGAATAGAGATCGTGCACTTTGCTGGTATAGACAGGTAAGAAATGAGAGAGGTGTGTTTTGTCTTATTCTGTACTGTCAGTCAACACACAGAAAAAAGAGCTGGCAACGTCACACGGAGATGAACAGGCAGCCACAGTAAAACTGTTGACACTTTTCTACACAAAGCATTTGATTTTTTTTTTGTAGCGACAATCGCAGATAAAAGAGTGGATATGAAATCTCCCGACAAAATATAAAATCTTATCTGGCTTTATAAACATGTGATTACGACTGCCTCCGATTCTGCTTCCACAGAGTCAAGCCCGGCTAAGAAAAGGGAACAACAAACTGTGTATCTGATGAGATGAGTATCTCATCAGATGGAGCTGCAGGCAGCTGCAGACAGGGAAAGTGTGAGGACCGGGAGAGCAACATGGCGAATTTCACAGCACTGTACGCGCACGTGCATTGTGCCCAGAGATCTGCAAAAGATCCTAATCTGAATACAAACACTGTAAAACTGAAGACAAACATAAATCGGAGCAGAGCATGCGTGCGCACGTACATACGCAGACACGAGATGTTCACAATACTGCTGACAAAGTGCTTTTGTGCTCATTAACAGTTGCAGCAACAACAGCTCACAGATAGACTTAATACGGGGAATAAAGGGACTTGAGAAGTTCAGACAGTGAGGAGAGTTTTCCTTCATTTCCTACGTCTTCCTTCCCTACCTCCTCATCGATAAACCATACAGGGTTCTCAATACAAATAGCCATCTTGTCTTAACATGTCCGTTACGTCTGCTTCAGAGAGACACCACTGCGGGATACCTCTGGATCTGCCCGTCACTTTATACTCAGCCCTCCAAACGCTGTGTGTTAGTGTGCATCTGTGTGTGTCTGCCTGTGAGCGAGGCTGTTTGCGAGGCTCATTTAAGAGCAGTCTATCTCCTCGGCACCTGAGGGGATGGCGAGAGGTGCTGAGCTGTCACCGCTAAATTAAATCAGTAAAGAGCTGATTTGGTAAACAAGATCGGTCATAAACACGAACACCCTCTTTCCCACACATCCTTTCTCTGCAAACCCTAACCCTTCTGCCGTTCATCCGGTCTGTGGCTTCATCGAGCAGAGGCTTCCCGAACTGAACACTCCTTCTACCACATGTAACAGCAAAGAGATAGACAAAAAAAAAAAAAAAAAGACAGAAGGCGAATAAGTTGGGATATGAGATAAAGGTGCAACAGTTTGTTTAAGCTGGAAGACAGGGGAGGAAAAAAAAGACAAAATCAGAGCCAAGGAAGTAAAGGGAAGGGTGGTGTTGTGGCAGTTGGTAAAAGAACAGGCAAAAGGGATCAGGGGGAGGTGGAGTAGTGAGTAAGATGGGGGCGGTGATGGGTGCAGCTTGGCGTCATGCCAGCTTGCCCCCGCCGCTGGGCCTTGTCAGTCTAAGCTGCCAAATGAAAAGCTGTAATTAATTGCTCTTGTGCATCCCATTCTTCCTCCCTGACAAATCATACATTCTATTTTATACACACCGCCATCGACATTTTCAAGTCACAGGCGTAATAATTACTGGAGTTATAGCACCTTTCTGTGTGTTGGCTGACGCTCTGATGCCAGAACCAAATGTGTGTGTCTGTGTGCAAGTGTAAATATACTGTAATGTGTGTGTGTGTGTGTGTGTGTGTGCTTGCGCGCGTGTGTGTCTGCAAGAGTGAACATGTGTGTGCGTCAGGCTGAATGCTGAGTAGCTAAGGTTTGACGCCATTAATTGCCCCTATAATCTAATATCACAAAGCGTGGTGATTATGGGGCATGCGTTGCCACCGCCATACGACACCGCCAGCCTGAGAGCGCCGCCACAAAACAAAAGCCTCGCCATTAGCGATTTGACGGGCCAGGACAAAAGCGTCTCACAATGCAGAATTATATTTTCATTCGGCTTTGTCTCTCCTGGTGAATGATTTCTCCCCTTTCATTGGACTGTGAATAGGGAGAGTCTGAAAAGCCGGGCGATTTGAAGTCAGCCATTTATTAAATGCATTTAATTTTTTTCCGCCGCCGTCGTTTTTTTTTTTTTTTTTTTTCTCACCCCCCCTTCCTCATGTTGCATGTTAATTTAAAAGAGAGAGATGCGTGGTAGATTAGCGAGAGAGGTGAAGCTAGGGGAAGCAAGTGGATGGGCGAATAGAGAAAGGGGGGAGAAGGAAGGGTACCTTCCGCGCTGAGGAAGAAAGAGAAGGAGATTGCAAATAACGGTTGGGAAACAGAGAGATGTGCGTGAACAGTCACACAGAGAAAGAAAGGAACCAGAAAGCAGAATTTTTTTTGTAGCCTTGAGCTCGAGCAGCGGTTGTCTGCCTGGACACGCGAAGGCAGAGCGTGTGTGTTCGATAAATGCGAAATAAAAGAAACTCCTATGATGTTGCCAATATCATTAACATGCAAGAATCACTCATTAGAGGACACACATACGAGCACACGCGCGCAGGCGCACAGAGCCGAGGGGTCAGCCGGCTGACAGAGGTCAACCCCTGCCACGGAGAGGGGGAGCTGGGGGAGGGAGGGACGGAGGAGAGGCAGGAGACAGCCCTGTCGTTTACAGAGAGTTGAGGAGTAATTAGAGGGGTTGTTTGAAGAGGGAGTTTAACTGATTAACAAAGAAAGAGGGGGAGCCGAGGAGCGCCCGAAAGATGGGAAGGAGAAGGAGGAGAAAGGCATGAAGTCCCAGAGGAGTGAAGAGAGAGGAATGGGGGAATGTAACTTGCATTTCAATGAAGCTCCATCCCTCTCTCCTCTCCTCCCTTGATGACTTTTCATTCTAACAAGGAGGAAAGCCTTTCACCGCCTCCCATCGCCGATGAAACCTCAGGAAGAGACGAGGGATGGCGATCTGATATTAAAGCCGGGAAACGGGGCCAGCTCAGCTCATCGCCGTGTTTACACAGACACAGGCTGGTTAAATGACTGCATCATCTCCGGCTTAACTGTCTCATGTGATTTAACGCATGCTCCCGCACCAGAATGATTGCGTTTAAACTAAACAGCGGCACTCTTGAATTTTTTTTTTTTTTGTTTGTTTTGTTTTTTTTTCTCACACATAAACAGAATTTTTGAGGGCATGACAGCAGTTTGGGAACACACACTTTATAAGAGAGCAACAGCGAGTGGCCAGAGTGGCCATAAACACTCCCCTGAGCTGCACAAGCAGATGCATTTACTTCGTTGGTTATTCACCTGAAAAGCGGGCGGCCGGTGCACGTGCGCATGAATTTGTGTGTATGATGGCAGCAAGTGGTGAGAAGAAAAGAGGCTATAATCAGAATCTAAACAGGCTCTCAGTCTAAATGATGCAGGCCCTGCCTCTGGGTCTATGGGGACACACAGGAGAGAGGGATAATTGAAAAAATGACAAGGGGAGAGCAGGAGGAAGAGAGGGGCTGACACAGACCTCCTCCTCCTCCTCCTCCGCCTCCTCCTCACCCCCTCGCTCGGCAGGAGCAAACCCCAGCGCTGTTTATCCTTGTCACTGAGCATTACCACCTCACCATGGAAGCGACGGCTGCCTCTCTGCCTCTCTCCCTGTCACACACACACACGCACACACACACACACACACACACACACACACACACACACACACACACACACACACACACACACACACACACTCCGTCTTCCCAATATGCTCTCTTATAATTTTCCGTCAATGCACATAAAAAAAAAAGTATTTTAAAAGTTTTCTTGAGCCTCTGCTGATTGAGAATAAGTTCCCCGTTTGACACTGCGTGTTTAAAACCGAGTGTGTCGGTGCTCCGTGGCCTGTTGACGGGTGAAGGAGTTAATAGCGTGAGGTGAACTAACTACCCCCCCCCCCCCCCCACCCCAACCCCCACGCTTGCTGGTGGAGGATTTGTTTATTCACCAGCTATCATCACTATCACCCCTTCCATCTTTCAGCCCCTCAGGTAAACAGCCTGTCTGTGCTCATCACACCAAGAAATGAGAGGAGAAAATGGGGAGCGAGGAGGGGGGGGCAGTGGAGTACAGGGGACAAGGGAGAAAAGAGAGAAGCAGAAGAAAAACCATTTGAGTGAAAACGAGGAATAGAAGGAGTGCCCACTGTGCTGAGAGTGTTGTTTGGAACTCAGGGCCAGGCCTCCACTGGAAATAAAAGGGCCCCATTGTGTGTGGTGAGTACCCCTCCTCCAGCTAATCTGCTGCAGGGCCAGGGGCCACATTACTCCGGGGGAAACTGATGAGCGAAGCCAGGTGGGGTTGGGAATGATACGGGCATCTTGCGGCTTCAAACTTCAAACATTTTTTTTGCTGAGTAATGTTTCGGTCTACGTCTGCGAACAGAGCATCTGTGTGAGCCGCCGCTACAGAAAAAACACCCGCGTGTCAGAGGAGGCCTGAGTTTTATTCACGTCTTTGGTTATTTTTTTTTTTTCCATCCAAAAATACTTCAATACATCAACGATCCAGTTAAAAGGAAGTTAAAAATCTTGCGAGCCCTTGAACACCTGTGAAGTACAAACCGAAAAAGCAGAGTCATTTAGACGATCATTGTTGGTTTTCTCGGCTAATGGAAAGCTAGAAAGCAAGAAAACGATTCACTGCTTCAATTACTGTCGGTAAGTCATTGCAAAAGACACTGAAATCCTGGCTAATGTTCACAAGAAAAGCTCGCTTACTTAAAGTGTGATTCGAGCCCAGGACAGTGAAAGACAGCAGTCGCCTGTGAAAGTGAGAGAGTCGGGGTCTTGGAGCGGGAACTTGCTGTCTGGGCACGCATGCTTTGACTCACACATACAAACAGTATGTGTGTGTGTGTGTGTGTGTGTGTGTGTGTGGGGAAGTGTATAAAACACAGCTCTCTCTGACAGGACACAGACAAATGAAAAAAGAAAGAAAAAAAAAGAAAAAACTTGAGAGAGGACAGTGAAAGACCAGCAAGTTCAAGTGGATAATCCCCCTCCCCCACCCTTCTCCTTCTCCTCCACTGCCTCCCTCCATCTAACGCCCCAGTGCTTCAGAATAAAAATGACAACACATTTCCAGAAACACACGCACAGACATACACACACTCAGGGCACTTCATTGGGAAGTGTGAGAGGCCTTTATCGACCATATTTCATTACTGATTTCACTCATGTTTCAAATCACAAAATAAGAGTTTCACACTTCAGTGGCCAGACCCAAACCTTTCCTCTCCATCCTCCTCGTCTGTCCGTCCACCCCTCCGCCCAGAGCCGAACCCAATCCGCCGGCTGCCCGGCCTCCTCCCCTGCACCCTTCACAAACTGTCAGGATCCCATACGGCCCTCCGAGACACACACGAACACACACCAACGTGTGCGCGTACGGCCACAATTCCCTCCACATCAAATAAGAGAAACTGCCAACTAAGCACTTTCATTGAGTGGACAAAAGGAGTGCTTTGGGAAAAACACTTTGAACGGAAATAAAAGAGGACGAAAGAAGGAACTGCTTCAGTTGCGCAGACTCTAGGGGGCTCAACACTCATCTCTCCACATACTTTTGTTGATTAGTTAAAAGACTTTGAACCCAGCCTCCATCTTCACATTTAGTGCTTTCTCGAAAATCTATAGAAGTTCAAATAAGGCAGCAGCGGGGAGGAACATACAGAAAAATACAGCGCGATATGCTAGCAAGAAAATTGATTTAAAAGCGGCTGCAGTGGAATAAACCTCTGAGAGAGCAGAAGCGGACTGCTGTGAGTCAGTTTCCTCCTCGCGTCTTTCGTTGCGCGGCTCCCTCTTTCCCCCCCGTCCCACCGCGCTGGTGTCAGCTCTCTCCAGAGAGCAGCCAGCCAAGCTAATTAACATATCTCTAATGAGTCTTTTCATTTTTTTCCTAATTAAACGAGCTCCTCAATAATACATGAAAACAGGACACCGCGCTATTCAATTACATACGTATGGGCCGCAGCCAAGCACGCGCGCATTAATCTGTATGTGTGCATGCCAAGTGCCAGCGAGTTAAGTGTGCCAGGCGTGCGTCTGCCAAGTGCTGCATATGTGTCTGCGTGTGCTGCCCACCCAGCGTACAGGGGGGGTGGGGGGGGGGGGGGGGGGGGGGGGGGGGGGGGTGGGGGGGGTGGGGGGGGGGGGGGGCGTGCCAAAGTGCGTCCATTGAGGAAAAACGTGCAGCGGGTCAAAGAGGCAATGCTACGTATCACGCTGGGTAATCCGCCAATTGCCACTCTGTCTGCCAACGGCGTGCCCGCCGATTCTCTCAGTAGCGCTTGTGCCAGAACCAATTAAGGCAACCGGGGCCAATTATGTCCGACACTCCTGACAAACACACATCTAAAGTGTAGAATTATCCAGATTGCAGAGATATGAAGGCGCAATAGAAAGGAGACAGGTCGTCTTCGTGTGCCTTCAGTCTGCCTTCATTCGTCACTTGAAAATAATATTATTTGTAACATAAAAATAATCAGTTATATTTAGGTTGACATGATTCTAAACATGAGTTGCGCAAACACAGTTCTCCAATTTTCAAACTGTCATTTAAAGCAATATCATTTCCAGCCAGCGTTATTAGGTATTATTTCTTGCCGTCTTTTGTTTCAAGTGCCAGTCATTATAAAACTACTGACTCCTAAATAATCACTTGTAAAAATATTTTGTACTTTTCAGCAACTGTAGCTGCAATTTTGATGCACACAATCAATTTTTTCTGCAATTGCCTGTCGAGAGACTTGAGCTATTGTCGACTTTCTCCTCAACGTGACGCATGACAGCGTGACACACGCACGTGCATGTGCACACACGCACGCACACGCAGACACACACATGCACACACACAGTGGATTGATACCATCTCGCACAGCCAGCCAAACACAGAGACCATCTCTGAACAACCAATCAAAGAGCAGATACAATCTCGGAGTTTCTTTTTCTCTCCGCTCAGATCCTCCCCTCTATTATAAATAAAGAAAAGAAAAGAAATATGATGGGGAAGGCGGAGGGGGTGTGGGAGGGTAAGAACGAGGGGGGCACGGGGTATAGTGGGTGGGTGGGAGTGGTGGGGTGGGGGCTTGTCAGCGCAGACCAAGGCTTTTCCAGAGAAGTCAAGACACGAAAAGAAGTCTTCCCGCTCACCCTGTCTGCCGCCGCCGTTCTCCCTCAGAGAGAAGGGAAAAATCTAATTATCGAGCTCCTAAAGATCTCATTATTGGCTGAGGCTCATTTGCATGTGAGAGAGGAGCCCAGCAGGAACCAACCTGAGAACGGCCATTTTGTGCCTGATGTGAGCCGCTGTGCCAGCGCGCAGGTCGCTTATTGGCACCTTTAGAAATGACCAGATTAAATATCGAGCTCTGCTCACTCATTCTTCGGTGTGACCGGTGGATGATTGCTTCTATTACAGCGACTACCTTGAGTTGCTGCGATTTGAAGGTGATCATGAACCTGGAAATTACAGTAATTAAGAGATGTTGACCCGCCGCCGGAGTATTGTGACGTCCTGTAAACAAACTGAAGCTCAGGTATACAAAGAACAACCAGCGTGTACTTGGCTTTGTGACTGTGTGGATGCAAGCACAAACACACGCAGAAGTGTGTGTGTGTGTGTGTGTGTGTGTGTGTGTGTGTGTGTGTGTGTGTGTGGTGGCAGGGTGTGTGGGGCCAAGTGAGCTGACAGCTCAGACAACAGAGATGTAGCACGGATGCCCCAGAGAGCGTAACGAGGCTTGCAGGGCCAGGCAGCAACAAACAAGACAAACAAGACAGACAGAGGAGCAGAGCTGTGTGTGTGTGTGTGTGTGTGTGTGTGTTCACTGCAGAGAAATAGAGCATTGAAGTATAGGAGATGTGCATTTGAAGCAGGTCAACTGAATGTGCGTTCGACCTACGCTTGACCCCGTTCATGTGAAAATGCTTGTCAACATTTGCAGACGACTCCACGGCGGATCCCGACACTTCACTGCATAACAGGAGATGTTCATGTTACATGTTACCTCTGAGTTTCACTCCGCCCACAAACGTGTTTTCCTTTTACTTCCTAACTTCACAGTCCTTCAAGCTGATCTTGCGTTGAGTCAGTAAGTGCAAAGTCATAATGGAACAATTGAAATCCCGACCCTCTCTGTAAATTGCTGTTCTCCAGAGCAAACTAAGGTCCAGCGTGAATCGACTGCAGATGTGGACACAAAACATTCTGCATCTTAAACGGTGAAGGACTACCAGCAATAAAACATACTGGCTTGTTAGCAATAACTTATAAATATCACAGCAATTCACAACTGATATAGTCTTCAAAGTAAGTTTAATGATAAAAAAGATTTTTTCCACATGTCATAAAAACTGTTTATTTGGTCTTCTTGCCTTTCAAAATGTCATTTCTGCTGCTGCCAGCTTTCATCCAAAATAAATAAAGTGATTTTGATTCCAATTCAGGTTTTGATTAAAGAGTAATCTGTAGGATCGCAGTTTTTAAATCTCATTTTAGTTTTGACATCTTGAGTAATAAGCAGTCATTAATTCGGTGGCATTTTTCTACATCCCAGAGGTCACTCGGCAATTAAACTGTGTGGCCGACAGTTCAAAATCTTTACTTTTGGACTTTCCGTTGGTGATTCCTACGCTGATGTGATTTTGGTGGCGGTACGAAGTGCTGCTTCAAATGTTCCTTTTAATTCCTCTAAAACAAAGTAAAAAAATGCAGCAAAGGACGGCTTATTCATCAGAAGCCAACAAATGCAGATCTGCATCCATGAACTTTACATTCTCTTCTATAGATGCAACAGCAAAGGAGCAAAACCAAGGAGTTTCAAAGAGTGAGAGAAAAAAAAACCTGAGCTGGAACCACATTGTGCTCCCCATTGTGTTTGACTGAATAATAGATGTCTTGATTCTTTTCACATATTAATACTATTGTTGACGACTGCTGCGATACATAAGCAACAAAAAGCACATCTCATGACAGATGGAATATCTGATTCTTACATTTCCACAACATAACTTCCACGTGCATAACTTCAACATAACTAATCATGTGCACTTACAATCATTTAATCTCCGTGTTTTTTTTTCATGTTTTCCTTTCAAAAACTCAGAAGTTTCCTTATTTCCTATGAACTCCGTAGGAATCGCAGACTCCGAGCACTAAATCTTACCTTATCCTTGCTTCTGACTCACATCTGTCTTCCTCCTTTCCCTTCCATCTCTTCCCCCTATTTCCCAAACTATGATGGACCAGCTGTCTGTTTATCGTGTGGTAATGAGAAGAGCAGTGAAATACTCAGACAGCTCACTCCTCTAATAGACCCGAGGCCCAACTTTATTGATATATGATATAGCTATAAATCACACTCTCCGAGGAGTCCGCATGTTATGTGAAGAAGAGCTGAATGTAGTGTCTTGGGTGATATTTATTGACACACAACGAAAGCTACGACGCATCCTCGTGTGTCTTCTTCAAGAGGCTTTTGGCAGTTTTCACTACAGCCAACCCCGCTCTCCCCGCTCGCTCTGGAATTCAACTCTGAAAACGTCTCGCTGGCCAATCTCTACAAAGACCTCATTCACTCACATACTAACAATCAGACACACATGCAGTCATAGACAGAGAGAGAGAGAGAGGGAGAGAGAGAGAGAGAGAGAGAGAGAGAGAGAGAGAGAGAGAGGAGGGACAGCAGAGAGAAAGTATGCAGCTATATCATACAGTGCCGTTGACGTGGCAGGTTGGTGAAAACAAAGCTGCAGCAGCCAGCAGCTTAATAATATACAGATTCTGACAATGCAACGCCGGATTTGTGCATCTGCGTGTGAGTGTGTGTGTGTGTGTGCGTGCGCTCTGACCTGCACAGGGCTCTGCTTGACCTCGTTGTTGCCAGGAGAGTTCAGACCAGAGGCCTGCTGGAGAAGGAACTGTCTGGCTGCCTGGAGCGCCTGCGAGAAAAAAACAAAAAGGAAAAGAGGAAAAGAAACAGAGATGATCAAATGTTCCATCAAGTACATGTGGTCACTGAGTGAAGTATTATGACTGCTGAAAAACAACCGAAAACACACTGCGAGGAGAAGGAGAATACACGTGCGCAGTTACAGATGCGAGTGCCCATCCAATTAGGATGTTCCCTCTGAGTTAAATGCCATTTCATAATCCGCTCCCTTCGCCAAGCTTAATTTCATCAACCTGAGACATCCACCGGGCGCGCAGCCTGTTTGTGGGTGTGTTTATGTGAGCCCGAGTTCATCCTGACTCATTCAAAACCATCGCCGACTCCAAGTTTTAACCATCATTGCTTTTCCTCCTTCTGGGTTTTTTGCTCTCTTCCAAAGTCCTTCTCCTTCAAAGGAAGGTGAAAGGCCGCTTTTCCACATCCTCTGAGGCAGGAGTGTGTCAGCACATTTCTGTTTGTCCGATGAGCTGTGTGTGTGAGTGTCAGAGCGGTGCGGGGAATCATGCCCCCCCCCCCCCCCCCCCCCCCCCAACCACCGATGGGCCCTGAAGAGCTCTGACGAACCACCGCCCACCTCTTCATCCCTCCTCCTCCTCCTCTTCCCATTTCCCTCCTGCTTTCCCTCCAGCGCCGTCCATTCAAACCAGTGACACCATCGCTCTCCAGCCCCGTTTCCATTCTTTCACTCCGCTCCGCCGTCGAGTGCTGCTGATTCATCCTTCCGACTCTTTAACCTCTTAATGATCCCCTCTGCTCCTCAATCATAACCAACTTTTTCCAGCAACCGTTCCGACCAGCACTGCTCGCATTAATCCTCCTTGTGTTACTAAATATTGTTTGTTCTTCGGTGCACGGCTTGTTAAAACACGAAGCTCTCTGCTGTCATCAAGACAAATAATTCCCCCAGGAACAGGCATTTTTGTTGGAGTGCTTCAACTGTTCTGAAAACACAACTAGAAAACACCCATCAGAAAACACAAGGGATGCCTTGCACTTACTGTAAGCGCGCGCACGCGCACACACACACACACACACACACACACACACACACACACACACACACACAGACACACACACACACACACACACACACACACAGACACACACACAACAGAGGGTTAGAGAGGGGAGACAGCAGGATGCACATTTGCTTCCTCTGACTGAAAAGGGGAAAGGTTCCTTAGTAAATATTGATTTATGAAAATCTGTGTGTGTGTGTGTGTGTGTGTGTGTGTGTGTGTGTGTGTGTGTGTGTGTGTGTGTGTGTGTGTGTGCGTGTGTGTGTGCGCGCGCGTGTGTGTGTTCCAACCACAAATTAACGGCCAAAATGAAAGATGTACCTCACCAATGGAAGCTCTTACTCAACCGTGCAGTGCCACAGATCTGCTGTACTGCAACATCTCACAAACACACAAAACCGTGAAGCTGCCTCACAACACACACTCACTCTTCACTGTCAGTTATTTAATGGATATAAAGCGGGGTGCATTAAGTTATCTCTAATTATAAAAAAAAAAAAAAAAAAGAAAGAAAGGAGAGATCAGACTGGGACAGAGGGAGAGAGAGAGAGTAAGAGTGAGAGGGAGAGAGACAGGGAGAGAGAGAGAGAGAGAGAGAGGAGTTCTCTGTGCAGTCAGAGTAATGAAAACCATCTGTATAGAGCACACTTGCTACTTTTGCTGAGACCGCAATTAAAACACACACGGACGTGGCTGTGGATGTGCCTACACACACACACACACACACGCAGACACACACACACAAACACACACACACGCAGACACACAAAAATCTTGGGAACCCCCTCCCATTTACTGGTTTGACCTCGGTATTAAAGCATGTGCGCGTTCACACTCACACACACTCACACACACTCACACACTCACACACTCACACACACACAGAAAAAACACAACCGCCCAGTTTGTTGGCATGTGGTGTGAATTACTCCTTGAACACCCTGTCTGCCCAAGAGTGAGCGTGTGTGTTTGTCTGTGTGTGAGTGTGTGTGCGTGTGTGAGTGTGCGTATGAGTGTATGTTGGCAGGAGTTGGGGAGGCATGTCTGGCAACAATAAGGGACAATTCCACCCAAATTACCACCCTGATTACCACTATATTAAAGAGCCATTTATGGCTTTCATAAACGCTACAACCAAGCAGAGGTGATGCCTGTCTCCTCTCCAGCCCCTCCGTCCCAGGACGTGTGCGTGAGCGTCTTTGAAAGACAAACAGAAAACACTACAACAGTTTAATAACTGAATTATGATGGTGTCCCGATATACGATATATGGGCGGCATAACCTGCAGTGTGATATCAGTTAATAAATGAAGCCACTGGTTTTATTTATTCATGTCTTGGAGTGAGTTTTTCCTCATGGTGGCAGGAGTGCGGTAATTTCCATTATTTTAAGGATGAATGCAATCAACCTTGTACTTTTTAACTCTGAACGAAACAAGAGAGGAGACAGGCACGCACGTGCGCGTGCACGCACACACGCGCACAGTCAAACTCTCTCATGTCTACTTTGTCAAGAAGCACTTCTCTTCTTTGACCCTCCTCTTTTATTTCTGCTCCTCGTACTCAGTCCTCGCCTTTTTCTTTACGTGACCTGGGTGAGCTGCAGCACTGCAAAGTGTGTCTCCCCCCACCACTTCCAAACACCCACCCAACTACACACCCACACCCACACACACATCCACACAAACACACACCAGCTCCTCCAGGCCTCCCCCTTACTGCCCCGCTCCCCCTGTGGCATTCTTGGGGGCGCACTGCACCTTTAAAGAAAATATGAGGGAGGCCTAAGAGGGAGGCCCAACAACAGAGCCTTTGTGCTGCCGCGGAGCACACACACATATACAAACGCGCGCACGCGCGCACACACACATAGACACATCAGTGGTGTCAGACAGGTTTTATTAGAGTGAGAGAGGGAGGGGAGGAGGAGGAGGAAGGGGAAGGAGGGGTGAGGAGGTCACCGCTCAGCTTGGAGGCCTGAGAGCACGGTGTGAGTGTGCAAGTGTGTGTGTGTGTGTGTGTGTGTGAGTTTAGTGTGCGAGTTCTTCTGACTTGTCATCGCTTCCCTCTGTAAATCATCGCCTCTGACACAGCCTTTAATAACAGTGCATTTTTTTAATTCAGCAGGGTCACACACACACACACACACACACACACACACACACACACACACACACACACACAAACAGGCACCCGGAGGAACGTCTACACACTCTGCCCTTAATGAGGCTCGGATCAATCACAAACTTTATCTCACTGACAGGAGAGACGCCCGATTAAAGAACTGATCATTAATTCTACTACGTAAGTCCATTTTAAAGAAAACGTGAATTCTTATCGTGGCTGTTGTAAAAACCAACATATAAGCAGGCATTCTTAGTGTGTGTGTGTGTGTGTGTGTGTGTGTGTGTGTGTGTGTGTGTGTGTGTGTGCATGTGCCTGGCTCAGGTTGCTAAAGCAAACAGGTCTGTGTGTGTGATGAATCTGGCCTCTAATCCGCCCAGTGTGTTTGGGTGACACAGGGAGAGGGAACGCAGGAATAAGCAAAGAAATCTAAACAGAGAGACATAGCGAAGGAAAGGGGAGGAGAGAGAGAGAGAGAGAGAGAGAGAGAGAGAGAGAGAGAGAGAGAGAGAGAGAGAGAGAGAGAGAGAGAGAAAGAGACAGGTGGGTACCATATGTTGGAGTAATCCGTCAGCACTGACTGAGGTCCATTGTTGACGGCCGAAACGAAACAAACCCGTCCCCCCTTTTACCCTCTCCTCCTCATCTCCCCCCCAAAGATAAACAGCCCCCGGGGCAGACAGTGGGCTGTCCTTGGGGTGGGGGGCAGGAGCAGGAGAGGAGAGGGAGGGGGGGTTTGGAAGGGCAAGGGGGAGGCAGGTGGTATCAGATTTCCTCGCTCTTAGACCAAGACGAAGGGTGCACAAAAAAAAAAAAAAAGAAGGAGCCTGAGTGAGGGCGAGAGAGGAGCTCATTGTTTCATCTGTCCACGGCCGAGCTAAACTAGGCTTGACTAAGCGAGCGATTCAGATGTTTCAGCAGCGTCTGAGGAAACAGATCTCTCCAACGCCAGACAGCTATCCCTCCTTCGCCCGACTAGCTCAGCAGCCGAGGAGAAGTTTGTAATGCACCTCTCCTTTCAGTACTCTACAAACACTCTTTTCTTTTTTTTTTCCTTTCCCAGGAGAGATGGGCAGATAGATTCAGGGTGAGAGATGCAGGAAAGAGCTTGTCACACCCAGCTGCCTCTCTACAGGTCTGCATGCTTTCTGATTTCGGATCAGTGGGAGAAACTGGGTTCAGAGAGAAGCAGTGGATCTTTCTACACTTCCCTCTTCCTCCTCTCCGTAGTGCTGTCATTGAAGCTGAAAGCCAAGCTAAAGCTGCACCGGTGCTGCCGTCCTCCTGGGTCACTCCTGTGATCCCCGGTATCCGTGTGCGCCGCTCCTCGTCTCTCTGGCACCAGAAACACACTCACACTCGGCGAAATCCCTTCCTACTTTAATTTACTCTCTGCTTTTGGCTTGTTCTCTGCTACTCTACTAGCTTTTCTGGCTCTAAATCTCCCTTATCTTTGATTCTTTCTTTTTCTCTGGATACTCGGAGGGAATCACGATCAGAGGGAAGATGAAACAAGACCGAACAGATGTAAGACAATCTGCAAAGCATGTAAATTTGCTAAAAGGATAATGATACGCAGTCCTGGTACCTGCTCACCTGCTTCCAGAGGACGGCCCGGTATTTACGCCCACGCACACTGTACACACAGCGAGACGGCTGAGGAGGTGACAGTCGGCGGGATTGCCGCATGACTCTGGGGCACATGTGAGTGAAGGCTTGGTTACAGCCACAGAGGAATCTCACGTATCAAATGCATCACTGTCACTCACCACAAAAACCAGATTGCTTTCCCAGATCACTCCTACTTCGTTTCTCTCCGCGTCTGTATCACCCGATCTGTCTCATTCCTCCATATAACGTATAACTTACAAAAGTTTATCTGGCGTCTCTCCAAGTATCCTGTCTTTCTTGTGCCCTGGCCCCTCCCGTCTCGTCTTTACAAATCTGTTACCCATACCCTTACTCGCCATAGCGCGTTTTCAGAGCAGATATGGGTGAGACAGAAGCCTAAAATAGACTGTCCGGGCCTACCGGTGGAAGCCATGTTTTGTGAATGCAGCTGCTGGCTGAAAACTCGCCGTCTACGAACAAAGGCCACCAAAGAGATGGCTGAATGCTCATTAGAGGTAAAACTGAATTTAAATGTTCAAATTTAAAGGGATAGTGAAAGAGCGGTGCGGGGTATAACTTTTTGACTATATATTTACCCCCTGGACACAGCAGGGGTTTCTAGGGGGTAAACATATATGGAAGGGGCAGCTTGAACCAAAGCCGTCTAAAGCCCGTCAATTTCACGGTGGGTTACAAATAAACCAAACTCTGCCAAGACTTCAAGCCCTTTCCTCTCACTCTTCCTCACGAATGCCTCCTCCTTTTCTGGAATTAATCAGGTTTTTCCGCCCTCCTTTCAGCAGCTTTCCTGTCATTTGTTTTCCCTCATAAGAAACTTGAACTTCAAACCAGTTGTCCACCAGTATAACGGAGCTTAAGCTGCGCCGAAGGCCTCAATCTGCTTAAGACGCCGCCGCGCTGGAAGTATCTGGGACACCTTCAGAACCGCCAACCAGCCGCAATCCCGTTCAGCTATTTAATGTAATGTTTCCGCAATATAAAGGCAGCGTTTGAGAGTTGAGGTTTTAAAACGGCTGAAGCAAGATTCTCTGGGCCCAGACTGACCATTAAAGAAAGGAAAGACCGCGTTCAAGAGCCAACGCAATAAAAACTCACAAACTCCAAAAGAACTTCAAAATATGCCGTAATGTTTGAAAACCCTGGCTGATTTTAGTTTCTTTTTTATTTTTTTTCACGTACTATTTTTCACAAAAGGGACCTGTTCGAAACTCCAGGGACCCTGCCGTTTTCCAGATGGTTCTCTTCAGCGCAAAACTGTTTTGTGAAAACGAGAAAACCTCTCCCCTTAAACTATGTCCCTACACTCATCTAATGTTTCTATTGATTCACAGGGGTATACGCATGCTCGTAAAATAGAGCTGACTGAATACCCAGGGCTGCTTTATATCATGACACAATTCATCATCATACACACATCTTCAATTCAGGAGGACGAGAAAAAAAACGACAGCTTCCTAAAGAGATGTTTTCAGCTTTTTTGTCTAAGTGAAGGGAGAGGGCATCAAAAAAGACACAATTAAAGATAATGATGAGGTGAGCAGGCGTAGAAAGAAAGAGGAACTCCCTTCCTGAGAGTATAAAAGCAGCTCCTTCTTTACTGTAGGCCTCATCTCAGTCCAGGCGGCTAATTGATGGCAAATAGCTCTACAGCAGTTTCCTCACACACACACGCACGCACACACACACACACACACACACACGCACACACACACACACACACACACACACACACACACACACACACACACACACACACACACACGTCATACATTATATACACATGTGCAGTTTCCCTGCGGTTTTCAACACAGCTCGTTTGGCAGGAGAGTAAGGTCTCACTCCAGACAGACCCAGCCCAGAGAGGAAAACACACACACAGACACACACACACACACGGACACACACACACATACAGACAGTGTACCTTGAACGATTTAGTCCTCATCTCGTATAAGGTGGGACAGTTAAGTAGTTTAGTCATGCTCCTGGGGAAGACAAGGCCGCGGAGGTGTTAGGTCGGAGCCGGGCGCACTCCTGAGTTTAAGCTGCTTCTTCTGCCCAACAAGACCGAG
Organism: Salarias fasciatus; assembly: GCF_902148845.1. Classification (NCBI taxonomy): domain Eukaryota; kingdom Metazoa; phylum Chordata; class Actinopteri; order Blenniiformes; family Blenniidae; genus Salarias; species Salarias fasciatus. Next base: position 11,098,033 of record NC_043749.1, on the reverse strand, counting down.
TTGTGTGAGGGAGAAACTAAGCGAGACTAGCCCATGATGAGGATAGCACTAGCCTGGCAACCAGGCCTCACATATGGAAACCGTTTAACTCTTATTAATAATAACAAAAAAAAAAAAGCAAACTAATAACACATGCAATAAGCTGCCAAAACGCAGCTCAGGAGACAGAGAGAAAACACATACATACACAGACTGTCTGCCATGTGCACATGCATGCACATACACAAGCACACACACACACACACAAACACACACACAAAAGCAAATGTACACACTCAGACGCCCGTTGGTTAAATAGAAAAACACGCTCCTCGTCAGCGGTCTGTAAAAGCATTAGCCCGCCTGCCCACTTCGATGGAAATAAAACCCTTTCATGTGTTTGGTTCAGAGGGTTTTTACACCTGGTTGTGGCTGAGGGGATGGAGGTAGACACGCCCTCACACCCACCCCTTACCACACACACACACTCACACACACACACACACACACACACACACACACACACACACACACCGGAAGTGGGCAGGGGCAACTGAGACCTGCTGTACAAAAGTTCAATTTCTAAATAAGCACAAAATCTTTAACTTCCCCAAATGACAAACAGGGGCGGAGTGTAGTCTATGGAGGGGAAACAGGGAAGTGTGTGTGTGTGTGTGCAGTTTAGTCAAAGTCACTATCAATCCGTCCTTTCCTTTTAAATTTTTCAGTTTTTACAACAGATTTATTTTTTGTTGATAATAAATCTTTCCCCTCAAAAAAATCTAACATATAAGAGAAATGTCAAAATATTGGTGTAATCACAGAAATATCCCTTTTATCTAGAAACACAACAGTGGAAGTGTAAATACATAATTACCATTTGTTAAGCAGTAATTTCCTGAAAACAAATGAACTGCATTTTAGCATCAATATTTGCAGTTTTTACTTCTACACTGACATGACATGTTTGCGACTTTACTTTCAGGTTGCACGTGATTATTTTTTCCATCATGGCCTATCTTTGAAACACGAAGACTAACTTCAACCAAACACTACACAGGTCTATCATGGTGCTTCAGAAAGAACTGAAAATTATATTTAAAAAAAAAAACATAATGAAAGTGAACAGATGAGAGAAACTTGAGCACCTGGGAATAAACTACAGTCAGTTGCTTTTACTTTTACGTTTCTCCTATTCTGCTATTTCAGAACCTGCTCTTTGTTACTTAGTTTCCCAAAAAAAAAAAAAGAAAATGAGTCACAAAGTCTTTTTAATACAAGATTATTGAGTGTTTCCATTTTTAAATAGTTACTGATTGTTTCAAAAGAAACTTTAACTTCATGATAAATTTGTTGTTTGTTTCAGATATAATGCAGATAAGATGTGATAAAACGCAGTCAGTCAAGCCCTTATGGTTAAAAGTAATTCTAAGCTTAATTCCACATTAGGTTTTATTCTACCAACAGTACCACACTCACTTTTGATGTGTTCTTAGTTGTGGAAAAACTTAACAAGGCGGCCAATGCATTCTGCCTGTCAGGTGAAAAAAGGCCGCCGTGCACTGTTCCAGGGCTCAAGAAGAAGGCAAACAAGAGAGAGAGAGAAGAGCTACATTCCTCTCCTCCTCCCTGTTGACTCTAATCTCTCCTTTAAAATGGCTCACACAAAGAACCAGCGCAGACTAGCTAATTAGCAACACTTTAGGCCTCTGCAGCTTTTGTGTGTGCGCTGTGTATATGTGTGTGTTCATTGTGTGCATCCCGGGCTCTCAACTGTTTCCAGGGTAACTGCTTGCCTAGCAGCCGTGCAAGCGTTGCACATTTTGTCTTTACCCTTTACTTTCCCCCCCGGTTCCAACTTTCTCTGAGTCCATCTACCTCTGCCGGTCCGCTGTGGCGGAATGAGATGAAGGGATGAGGACGGTAGCATTTTGTGCGACGTGTGTGTGTGTGTGTTGGTGCAATGAACGGTTGTAAACTAAAGTTGCTTTGTTTTTGTGCCTTGCTCCTAATGAACCCTAAAACTGGGCATCTGAGTGCACGTCACTTAAAACCCATTACGGTCAGTGTGTTTTGATAGAAAAGGCAGCGGACAATGACCAATGGGAAGAGGCGTCCATAAAGAGCGAGAGAGTCGCACCCCGCCGTCAATGGCCGGCGGAGGTCACCGGGCTTTGCTTGGTGATCCGTGACCTCCCTCGCCACTCAAATACCTTCTGAGGAGTAAAAGTCAACAAGCGAATTTTCACCATCGGACAGAAAAATTCTTCATGAAGAGCGTTCACCCGGGCTCAAACACAAGTGTGTGTGTCTGTGTGTGTTATTTACTCAACGCCACAGCTCGGCCTACTTGGTGTAAGTGCTTTCAAACACTCCCATGGCAACCAAACCCAACCTAACCCCTTCAGGTGCCCAGGTAGGTGTGTGTGTGTGTGTGTGTGTGTGTGTGTGTGTGTGTGTGTGTGTTTCCAAGAGAGAGAGAGAAGAGAAGACAGACACACACATTTCTTCTTTTCTTGGTGTTTGTCAATTCTTGTCTCTGAGCCTCTCTGCCGGCCGGACCAACCAGCCGTGACTGTGTCCATGCTGGCTGATCTGGCCTGCTGGACCATGTCTGCAGGCCGTCTAGTCTTTATCCACAAGACTTGGAGCTCTGTAACACGTTTCAGCGGGCGACTTCAGACAGGAAACCTCATTGATAAGGACGTTGTAGAGCTCTGGTAAAGCCCGGATGAAGGTTGTGACATAAAATTTAGCGGTTAATTCCAGGAAAGTGTCGAAGGACGGCGGATCGTACGCCCGCAGCTGATCATAAAGGCGTATATGAATCAAAAACAAAAAGGACATCAGTGGTGAGAACAAAAATCTGCTCTCAAACTCTCACTGTGTGGATTCACGAACATCCAATGTCCCGGCTGGAAAAAAAACGCAGTAAAAAAACGTTTTATGACGCTCATAAACGCAGCATCTCAGCATCTCAGAATTAGGTCTCAATGTGTGAAAAATACACAGAATGAGACATATGAGAAGGGGGAGGCAAGTGAGACCGAGTGCATTGCTCAGTGGGGTTCGCCATGTGCCGTACACAGTCCTCACAGTATATCTGACTTTATGTTCACAAAAAAAGAAAAAAAAATCCAACAAGCTGATCTTTACCATTAAAATCAAAGATTTAGCAGCAACATTCTTAAAAAAAATGGAGTTTTAAGACCATTTAATAGTCTTTATTGATTGATTCAAACAGATCCAGATACAAGGTAAGGAGAAGGGTTTAAAAAAAAAGTCAAAGAGGACAGATAAAGGGACCTCTCCTTGTGCTTTTAAGACTTTTAGAGGAAGTTGAAGTTCTATAGGTTTCTTTGTATCACAGCGGTAACTGCAGTGGGTGTTCTGTGATGCTAGGCAACCCGTCTTCCCCCTCCTCTGTGTCGGCCTGACCTCTGCCGACCTGTGAACTACACTGACCTGACACATAAAGAGGAAGGCCTGGCCTAGACTGGGGGAAAGCTTTTAGGAGGTGACAGCACTCAGAGAGAGGCCCGGCGCTGATTTACTGGCCGGCGTATATGACAGGACGGACGCACGCAGACGCTCGCGCACATGTGTTCCCGCACGCAGACGGAGAAATGCACACATGGGATGTGACCCGTCACGCCGACGCACAAAGCACGGCTGTAATTAAATTAAATGAATCTTAATATCACAGCAAAGTCCTGAAAATACATCCCGGCGTCTCCTTTTCGCCTCACCTCCACCTCCTCCTCCTCTTCGGTCGCCCGTTCACCTCCATCTACTCTGCACTTCTGACCTGAAAGTGAACTCAGCGCCGAGCTGGAGGTCAAACAAGACATAACTGTCCCAGTGACCAACATTCACCTCCCATAATTTAGCAGAGCTCGGCTACCAAAGCAAGTGGATCACATGTGGCTGAAAGAAAACCTTTCCACCCTCCATCCATACAGACCATAATTAGTCTAGCGATCTAACAGGAAGCCATACATTATCTGAACCATCCAGCATCTCTGATAACAGACGCACGCACGCACACGCCAGCCTCACACATCTGTCCACGAAGCGCTCGCTGCATCAAGCCTAAAAGCACATTTTTGCACACGCACACACACACACACACACACACACACACACACACACACAAAGCAGCTATCGTTCATCAGTGTTTGTGTATATCTGAGATCTGTATCGGTTCCCCCTGATCTCCAGTCATCACTGTGGCTCCTTAATTACACCCTTCATTAACTCACATCAGTGCCGTGCGCGTGTGTAACTGCCTGTGTGTGTGTGTGTGTGTGTGTGGAGACGAGAAAGAAACAAAGATTGCTCGTAAGTGTGTGTGTGTACGCGTGCACGCAACAGAGCAAAATGAGGGAAGCACTGAGGAAAAACTACAACATGACAAATGGGAGCGGGGATCGAAGCTCCAAACCAATTTCTAAAACTGCCTTCTTCTCAACCAATGTTCCTTATAAACCCTTGGGGAAGGGAGACCACTGCCTCACTCTGCCTTTCACTTTCTCTTTGCCAGTAAGAGTGCGTTAAGGCCAGGCGGGAGAGTGAGGGGACCAGACAGACAGCTGGGGGAATGAGCCCCTTCCTGGCTGCTGTAGTCAGCCGATGAGCGGCGCTCCCGGGAGGAAACGGCGTCTTTCTGCCACTGCCTTGTCCTCTCTTTTCGTTCTTTCTTATCGTCACTAATTCCTCCTACTGTGGCTGCCTGGACCAACAGGAGCGATTCATTGATGAAGTGAGAAGACAGAAAAGGGGGAGGAGTTTGCAGAGCCTATAGTTTGGACATGCATAAAAAAAAAAAAAAAAGAACGGAAAGAGACTTAAGGAAAAGGAGCGAATTGAAGACACCTGGTTCTCGTCAGAGCACCCTCCACCCAGCCACACACACACACACACACACACACACACACACACACACACTTTGAGGTTTGTTAAGATTTATCCTGCTTACATTTCTCCTCTGCTATGCATCATTTCATGTCCACACCCGGCACCTCAACAAAGTGCCATACACTCTCCGCTGCACTCTCACTTTTCCACCTCTCCTTTCTCTGTGACTCGGTAACATCACTCACCGTTTTCCCCTCCCTCTCCTCCCTCTCCCTTCCCATCTCTCGCCCTCGATGATGGGACCAAACTGGTCTTCGCCCCCTCTTCACTTTCTTCCCTCTCTCTTCCCTCTTTCCCTGCTCTGTTCTTTCTGGGGAGGCAGACAGGCCACATTCCACAGGGAGGCCCAGGCGCCCTTTTCTGACACGTCTCAGCATTACACCCCTCCCTCATCCCTCTATTTCTTCTTTCCAGCCCACAAATGCCCCCCCCCCTCCTCAACCCCACCCCTCTTTGCCCGTCTTTTTTACCTCCATTCGGTCTGACTGGTTGACCGGTCTCCCCAGCACACCCATATTTACCACTGATAATATGAAGCCTATCTATCTATCTATCTATCCATCCATCTATCTATCTATGGGACTGAAAAAAGGACAATTGAAAGATGGGAGATATTCACCAGAGACAGAGAGAGGACAGTTTAGGAGTTTGACGGCTGGAGAGACGGCTGTGATTTCTCTCAGGTTCCAGAGGGGCCCAGAGGAAAAGACGGCTTTGTGTCCCGACAACACCGCGCTGTCAGGAGGGCTGTGTGTCTGCGTGCGCGCCGGTGTGTCTTTTCCGCTCCAGCGCGCGCTGGCATGGTGTTTAAGCACAAACGCCGGTCTGCACTGCACCTTCAGGTGAGAGACTGAAGCGTGGAGAAGAAGAAGAAGGTATACACAAGACGTTCGGGAGGAAGCACGAGCTAAAAATACAGCCTGTCGGACCACCCTGGACCAGCGCACTATAAAGTCTTGAAGTGTGATGGAGTACAGGGTGAAATGAAATAAGCCTACACACACACAGAGGCAGAAACAACACTTCAATTTAGGTGTTTTTTTTTCTGTAAAAGTTTTAGACTAACATATTCCCATTTGTCCAGGTAGAAGACATTCCACCGGGTCTTATATGGACTTGGTTTTATAAGTGGAAAATGTTTCATCGGTTCATGCTGCTCCCTTGACCAGACTGGCACAAATCGGATGAAGCCACTTGGACAAGACGCGAAACATCCTCAACACAGAAGTCCAGCTGACGTGATTCAATCAGCTTTGAGATATCATCAACTGAATTTGATGCATTTTAATACGTTTCCCAGGCCTTAACGTCAGAAAATGTCCGATGAGAGTCAGAATCTGGAGGAAAGGTTGTGCTTGTCTTTCACAGTCCACATCGGATAGAAGGAAAAAAGAAGTACAGTGAGAGAGAGGAAGAGAAAAAGATGGAAAAGAGAGAGGGAGCTGTGTTTGTGGTTGGTAACCCGCTCAAGAGAGGAAATACCAGATTGCGCACACACTTGCACACACACATACCTATATACACACACACACACAGGTGCAAAAACATAGAGAGCGCAGACACGTCCGAGAGAATAAAGGCCTGCTTTGTATGAGGCGCAGGTTTAGTGTTTAAGTGTGTGCATTTGTGCGTGGCTGTGTGTGTGTGTGTCCTCGGCTGAAGGTTGCTGAGGAAGCAGGGTGAGGATGCAGTCAGGGGAAGAAGGAGGGAGGGCAGGACAAGAGTGAAGGGCTTCGAGTGTTCTTCATCCACCTAAGGCTCCATCATTATAATTAGAGGGAATAATTTTAGCAGCAGGGAGGAAAACCCTGATTTTTTTTCTCCCTCTGGGTTTCCTAGAAGCTCAGCTGGTGACGGAGAGCCAAGAACTCACACTGACCCTCTGTGATGGGCAGACGAAGGGCATCCAAAATACTATCCACCTATCCATCTATCTACAGAACATAAAATCATCATTTGATGACAACTCAACATGTTCAGGGGTTATGAACAAACGGCTGATGTGACCTCTGCAGGGAAGAAGTGCTCACTCTCTCAGTGAAGTGTGTGTATTTGTGTGAAGGCCCAGGTTCTCTGGAAGGCAGTCAGTGGAGAGTTATGTGGATTTTCGGAGAGAATGAGGAATAAAATGTAGAATTTCATCCAAGAAGTTCCGGGAAGAGTTTGGAAATTCCATTTGACACAGTGGCCTAGGAGCGTGTGTGTGTGTGTGTGTGTGTGTGTGTGTGTGTGTGTGTGTGTGTGTGTGTGTGTGTGTGTGTGTGTGAGTGTGAGCGTGTGTGTGTGTGTGTGTGTGTGTGTGTGTGTGTGTGTGGGTGGACTGACGCACACGAGATAAACGGCACAACGGCACTGACTACAAGCTGACGTGTCAAACAAACATAACTTTATGGTTCGGAGAAAAAATGAAACAGTAGAACTTCACTCCCACAACTGTGACACACATACTTCTCTCGCATCCCCGCTGTATGGGAAGCATGTGAATGCCACTTAAAGCACGCCAAACTGGTTCCTTCCACCTGGACAGAGCCTACGTATGGCAGGTAGTTCTGTCTATTTTTATTTTCAGCCAGGAACATGTAATAATACCCCAGTGGGAACCTCATGGTTATGAATTATTATGGCGCGCTGAGTCCCGGTGGAATTAGCTGGCACATTATGAACGGCAGATAATTAAAGCACTGACGAGCCAACCTGTCAGAGCTTTTCACTGCGCGCACATGTGGGGCTGACAATTACCAGAGTCTGGCCAACTAAGTGTTGTCACATCTGTACATTATGTAATGGCCCGGTGTGTACATGCTGTTCCCGACAATGTACCGTACACACGCTCATGAGTTGCACAAGTGGGAGTTGTTGCAGAACAGGTCCCTGGAGCGCATATGTATAGGTGGAAATGTAAACACAATGTCAGATGCACGCATGACGAGCGAGCAGAAGTGCACACGGGGCCCAGAAAACATCCACATGTGTGCTGCAGAAACACACCTGTTGCTGCTGCAGGTGCAGTAGGTCGACTGGGCTGATCTCTCCATTGGTGTCTCCGTTGGACCCACCCTCTCTACCTCCTCCCGCGTCTGATTGGCTGCTGAGGCTGCTGACTCCGTTCTGGTTGGACGGTGTCGTTCGGATGGTCTCAGAAGCTGATTCCACCATCATCACTGGCACCTGAGAACAGAGTGGGGGGGGGAGCAGAGATTGAATGAAAGAGCCCTGGACTGTTGAAGCAGAGAGCCTGCTCCCATGTGACTAAACTTGAAAAAAAAAAAGAAAAAAGTTGCATACAGTAAACAGGTGGAGAGATAAAGAACGTCGTTGTGTCTATGTGTTCTTGTGCTGTATACTTTGTAACAGAAAAAAAAAAAAAGGTCTGGTTATCAACCACCCACACAAACAGGCCCAAGAGGCCACAAAGCAACACACCTAAAGCCGTCTCTTTTTGTCTACATGTAAATGTGTGTCGAGCCGAGCGCACATGGATTAGGATCAGATGTGCAGCAAATATAAACTGACAAGGCTGTTAATACTGAGCTATATAGTTAAATAACTCACACATTTTTCCAATAATCAGAGGTGGCATGTGTGCGCTGTGTGTGAGCCACGAGCAAGTTGGTCTTTGAGAAAAAATCTGTTTGATGCACCTTCAGAGGGCCTCTCTAATTAGAGCGTGTTCCTTCCACAAAACCCGACAAAACGAGCCGTTCCTGGATGTGTTGTTGTTTTTTTTTTTTTTTTTTTTGCGAAACAACGCCTCACAAACACACAGGCGCATTTGCCATCGTTAGGAGCCGGAGCGTGGGAGAGAGAGAGAGGAGACGCGGAGCTACACACACAGGCGTGCACAGAACACACACAAGGTAGCAGATACAAAACAAAACAAACCTTCATACAAGCACGCAGGCTGTGAACTCCTAATGACAAGCTCAATCTCGTCTTTCTGCCTCATCCAGTTTTAGAAATTAACACACACAGGCGCGTAGTTTTAAAGGGGAAAGTTCTACTGCTTTTATTTCAGCAACCCGGAGTGAGTACACAAAAACGCCATCGAGGCATTCCACCCGTCGTCTGTCTGCGACTATGTGTGCGTGCGTGCGTATGTGTGTGTGTGTGTGTGTGCCTGTGTGTCGCTTTCAGAGGCATACAACCAATTCCTTCTGGGGAAACAATAAAAGCCAATTCATGAGAGAATCTAACTTTTCTTTCCCTCTGAGGGAAGAACAGGTGAACGTGTGTGTGTGTGTGTGTGTGTGTGTGTGTGTGTGTGTGTGTGTGTGTGTGTGTTTCAGAGACTCTGACAGCAGGTGACGGTGTGACACATCGCTAGTGGCTTTGTTAATGGTATCATGCCAGATTCTTGCAGAGGGACAGGCACCTGAGCATCTGCGTGTGTGTGTGTGTGTATGTGTGTGTGTGTGTGTGTGTGTGGGGGGGATGCGAGTGTGTGAAGGCGGACGTGCTCGTTACAGGGTCAACTCGTCCAAATCGCACTTTTTTATTTTTTTTGCTTTGTTTCTCTCCTGGCAGAGTGGCGTCCGGCTGTGTGGACAGTCTGATCATGCCATTTAAGTGTTTGTCATACCTGTCACTAAAATTTCACGGTGTTGCGTCGTCTAGATGAAGATGAAAAGAGAACCGGTTGTGCTATCTGATGCACTCAATCACACACTGCATGGAATGCTTTAGCACAATTTGTAGTGGTGTAACTGATCACGGCTGACCTGTGAGTCACACAAGTCACTGCCACAATTGCCTCTGTGTGAACCGCAGAATAATTGCCGTAATGGCGTGAAATGCAGCTTCAGTGTTATTAGTTTTGCCGTAACAGAAACAAAAAACACAGCAGCATGAATGGAGCAGCGGCCATTGGCAGGTATACAAAACTGTTAACAGGAACTTTACTTTGAGTTTCTGTTCATTTGAATTCATTGTTTTTGAATCAACGGCTCGACACTAAAATAGTTTCAATCTGACTGATTTTGAGTCACAAAATTGACTCAGTCGGTGAAAAACCTCCCAAATAATTCCACATGCATTCTCCACCAGGATACTTTCTGGACAAACATCATTTTATTTATGCTTCCTTAAACAGATATTGCCGCAGAGTGTTTCAGGTAAACACAAATCTAATTCTATTCAATATCAGTATTTTAGGATAGCATTATTCACTTTCAGTTACAACATTTTTTTTTAGTTTTTTGCCATTTTTCTTTTTTTTTAAATGTATTGCCCTGTATTTCAAGGTTAAGAGGCTCAAACCAACTCTTGTGTGGTCACTGGTATTGTTGGGTTCTTTTCAGAATTTTGGAGGGCTACGCCAGGTGTCTCCAGACCGAATTCAGCCATACAACATTTCTCGGCGCAGCGGCACGATCCGAAAACCACAAATCACACTTCAGCGTTTTCCTCCCCATTGACTCTCCCCTTGTGTCCCTCCTGGCACCCATCCGCCTGTGAAGTTAAGAGTGAGAAGCTGAGCGTTATTGTGACATTTAGAGCTACTCACTTAATCTCCAACCTCACTCCTCTTCTCAGCGCTCTCTCTCTCTCTCTCTCTCTCTCTCTCTCCCTCCTTCGTTCTCCCTCCTGCCTCCGTCCAGAGCTCTGCGAGGTCAAACTACTCCCCGAGGTAATATTATGAAGCAAGGCATAGTGCTGAGTGATCAACAGATCTCGCCGCACAGTCCACTGACTTTGCACTGCAGTAGAAACTCCTCACATCATCACACATTTCACTAAGCATGAATCACCGGCCGGCTATCGAGCCCACACTGCGCTGCACTGTGCTGTAATGTACTGTACACCCATCTGCTTCTTACTCTTTCTCATTGACCTTATTAGCAATAAGGGGGGGAGAGATAAAGACGGGGAGGGAGACAGAGCTTGCAGGTGGACAAGGACCTAATGGGAAAGTGGGAAGTGTGTAAAGCTGTGAGCCTATGCCCTCGCTTTCACACACACACACAGGCAATGTGGTGGTATGCTCGTCTAAAGGGTGTGTACTCTGTCATATCCTGTAATGGGTGTATATAAGCTGGTGTAATGGAGGTCGGGAAAAAGGCAGGGGCATAAATCAACCCTGAAGTCTCTGATTAGGGTTATGATATACACACACACACACACACACACACACACACATTGCCTTAAGTTTAAGTGTTTCTGGCAGCAAAGAGGAGCTGCCCGTGCAGAGGCCTGCCTCAACCCGCTCCTCACTCTTTTCCGTGTGTCTTTTTCTCGCTCTCTCAATCGCTCTACAAGCTCAGACCCTCTCGAGCTGAACCCCTGACCTGAGAGTGTGTGGGGAGAGACATTCCCACTACCCCGAGGGGACCGAGCGAGGGAGGGAGGAGCGCAGATCAGAGAGATAAAGAATGTGTTTGGAAGAAGGGGGAAAATAAAAGGCCTCCTTTGCCTTTTAATTGGGATGCAGAAGAGACGAAGAGAAATGGGACTCAACATGTTTCTGATGACTCCAGTGCATGTGTGTGTGTGTGTGTGTGTGTGTGTGTGTGCGTGCGTGCGTGCACGTGTGTTTGTCTAAGAGGCTGACAACTACCTTTGTACTGTAATGAATTAGCTCACTGGAAATGCTGGGCGCTGGTGTTTGTGTGTGTTTCTGGTGTGATTGATGAGCGGAGGGGAGCTAGGACGAGTCCTGTTCCGACACGTAGCTCGTTCAGACGTTCCCGAAAATTTAGCACTAATAATAATACAGAATTTTACCCCCCCCCCTTACCCCCCCTTACCCCCCCCCCCCCCCCCCCCCCCCCCCCCCCCCCCCAACCACCATTTCTTCCCACCGCACCGACTGTGAGGAGTTCAAAAGAGCCAAGCTGAAAATGCCCAGTGAGCTCGCTCGCCACGGCCGGCTCCCAGAGGCTTTGTCCGAGGGATTGGCTCTGTCAGATTCCTCCTGGTCACTACTCATCAGAAACTTCCAGCCAGGCCAGTTGCACTTTCTGCGAGTGTACGTGTGTCTTTGTGTGTGTGTGTGTGTGTGTGTGAGAAGGAGAGGGTTGTGTACGGCGTGTATTTATGTGTGCATCTGTGTTTACAGCAGCTTAGTGAGATAATAAGTCTTTATCATGTTATGCCTCATGTGGGAATATTTCCAGCAGTCCCAGAACGCCTGTTCTGTTTCCTTCGCCTTGCATCAGCTCACAGGAACGCTGCTTATTAGGCAAAGAACTGAGGGAATAAGGGTGGGAGGGAGACTGAGTGGAGGAGGGAGGGGGTGAGGGAAAAAATTGTCTGTACCAGTATCTACACTCCATCATCTATCTGCTTTCATCTGACTCTTGAATTATCTCTCCTGCTCTCTGCATGCTGTCTTTCCCCCTCTGGTTATGCTTGGTAACTAGTGGCATCTTCAACCCTGGAAAACATTAAAGTTTTCACCCTGAAATAGAACCCACATAGGTTATTTCTATGATCTTTGATAGTTCAATCGATATTTGTGAGCAAGAGAAACAGTCTTCCGGAGAGAGAATATTTGAGGAAGAGGAGCTGTAACCTGTTTTGTAATCAGGAAACAGAATTCGGAGAAGCCTCTGTTGACAACAAGCGACTCTGTGGATTTATAAAATATTTGGTTAACTATTACACCCTGAGGGGCTTTATTTCATTATAAATGACAGTCCCAAAAAGAGTCATTGTGGTTGCTGTCAGTATGTCCACAAAATGTGGTATTTACTGTCAGTGGAGCAACCCCAGGATTTGTCTCCTAAATGCATCACAAAGAGTCCTCGCTGTTTTGCATCGGAGCTTAGACAAGTACATGAACGCTGACATATAAAAGACAGATCATGACTTAATAAACACTTACACACCCATGTTCTTACAGTCTCTCACTGCAAGCTGGCAAAGGATCGAGGGCTGAATAAACTGTGAGGCTGGCCCTGAGGGAATCTGACTTAACCCCAAACCATCGGATCTACCAGATCTGCACACGTACACCTCCACGATGAACAACCAAACCAGAGAGCAAAATGGCATGCAATATAAATACACCTTGCACAGTGATGAGCTTTGTGGCAGTGAATGTACAAAAGAAAGAGAACAATATGAAAATGAGGTTTAAAAAAAAGAATAGTGACTATTACCCTTTTTTTCTACTGGAAAGACAAGTCGTTTATATATAATCACGTTTTAGTGGAACTGTTTCCTACCCGTACCTGGAGCTCTTACATCTTCTGTGAATAAAGTAGCTTGCTTTTTTTTTACCGTTCCATGCAAGCAGATAATTAACTAACTAATGAGGCTATCTCTGTGTGTGCCAAGACATGAACTGAACAGTTAAGAACAGTACCACTCTAAATGCTATTAAATGAATTACTGCCAAACAGTTCTGTGCACTTTGTGAAGCATATTCACAGTACTGTAATTCAGCTGTTACTATTTTCTTTTCACTGGGTGTCTTTATGAAGCTTGAGAAAACGCAAAGTTGTCAGCAAATTGCTGTAAAGAAATCTTATTTTAAAACGTTTGACAGTTTGGATTTTTCGTAAAACAAAAATGCATTGAAAACAACACAAGAACTGTCAAAATAAACAATGTCGCAGCAAAAAAACTACACGGCTCCATTGTTTCCATGTTTGGGATATCTTTAGTTTCTATTCTCTTTCTTTAGTGGAAAGAAAGTAAGAAAGCGGGATAGGAGGGATATCTGCGTGGCATTTTCTTCTGAGCAGACGAATCTCAGTTTCAATAAAAGAGAATGAGGTCAGGGGAAAGCTGGAGAAATAAAAGATTCTCACATAAGTGTGCGCGCTCAGATCATACTCTGCGATCGCTTCCCTGTCCAAGTTTGGTAGTTTCCTCGGCAGCTGGCGGTTCCTGGTCGGTGGAAGCTTCCAGGTAGGCCTGAGCTAACAGCTAACAGCTAGCAGCTTGCAGCAGCGCTCCAGGCTGCTCTGGCTGCCAGCCAGCGCTAACAGGTTGGCTAACAGCAAAAAGGGCTAATGCTAGATGTCTGCGGCCGCCCTGGCCCTGCTCCAGTGCTAACAGGTGAACTCCATTATCCCACAGACAGATAGCCAGTCAGATGTGGGCCAATATCTACTACTGGCTGGCTGACTGGCTTCAAAGAGTATCATCAGCCCGGAGAGAGAAGTTAGCAGCACTGGCCTGTAGTCTGACCCCCAGTGTGCTCTGCAGCTGGCTAATGAAGAAGCCAGTGCTTTTCTAGGGGAGTGGAGAGAAGAAGAGAGGGGCTCAGTGTGCAGATGATAAGAAAATCCGCCGCTATGTAAACAAGGAGAGTTCTTCAATTCTTCAGCGGGATGTCTGCCATATGGTGTTTAGTTTTAGCGTTTAATACCATGCCGCCGTGCATGAAAGTGGTTTTTTTTTTGTATGCTGCTGGACAGTACCTATATGTTGGCCCCTCCCAACTCTTTGGCGCGTATGACCGTGTGTGCACGCATGTGTGAATTTGTTACCCGCCTGCAGTTCTCTGAAGACAAAGTCCCTGTTTACAGAGCCCATAAAGATTAGCCTCCCTCGGTCAGGTGGGTTCTGGAGCCATAGGTAAACACACAGCACATTCCGCACCGATGAGATCGCTCCGTATGTGTGTATGACCCGGGCAAACATACACTCCTGCCTTCACCTCGACCCTTCTTTTAGAGCGCAGTAAGTGATTTACCAGCCTGCAGACTTCTGTCTGTTCAAAACGCTGGAGACAGACACAAAGATACACACAAATGCACACACACAAATATTTGTAGAAGGAGCGGACTTCATGCGCACCTCATTTATCTGAGCCTAAAATCATGGGTTGAACATTCCAAAAGTGTGTGCGCGCGTGTGTGCTGCGTGCGCTCCCGTTTGTCAGTAGGAAATCATCCTGTGATCATGAAGGTGAAAAATCCCAGCGTTCACCTTCATCTCTCCCCCTCGGTCCTGAGAGGTAACTGAGGTCAGGTCGTGACGCTCCACAACGGATATTACTCAGATTGTATTTAACATGGTGGAACAGAGGTGAAGGGGGAGGTAGAGGAATGCAAGGCAAGAAGGAGAGGAGCTTTTTGAAAAAGGCAATGTGCCTTTATTTGGATCTGAAACCAGCGAGAGCGCCGCGGAGCAATTAGCAGCTCTGTCCTATGAGAGCTCTTTATTAGAATGACCTTCACTGTGAAGGGGGATGGATGGCGAAGGGGGGCAGAGAGGGAGGAAAGAGCAGAGGAAGAGAGAAATTTTGAGGGATACAGATGAGAAGGTGCCAATGGGGAAAAGGACACATGGCACGAAGGTGACAGGGATGAGTAAACCGAGACTTAAAGACGAGGGGATTGAATTGAATCCATATGTGACGAAGCCAGAGGTGTGTGAGGAGTGTGACCTGTCTGGCCCTCAGAGCTTGGATTCATAAATGCACACACACTGATGCTATTTTTTCGTTTTGGGTCTCTGAGTCTTTTCCAATCTGATAAAAGAAAGCGGGTGCATGTGTCTCTTCAGGTGCATGAGAAAAGTTAAGTTACAAAAAAGTCAATAATTGAAAAAAAAAAGCTCATTCCTACACCCTCCACCGTAACGGAATACATTCCAATTTGCTCATTTTAAGTACATGGAGCAATTTGTATTTTATTACATGAAAAGGCAAATCATGACAGAGACCGAGAGAGGTGCGTTTTTATAAAGACCTAAATGTGTTTGAGTTGCCTTCAGGTGAGGCCCAATTTCATTTATGATCAAAATTTGCATTTCAAGGAAGATAATGTGAACAGATTTAATATTACCTGAAAATAGGCAATAGCAGAGTTACAATAATAAAGGCCTACAATGGATTAAACAAAACAGTGGTGTTAAAAATTATAAATAAATAAATATCAAAGTGGACATGATATAATTTTATACATCGGCTTTCAAGTCGGGCACTTTGCATTTCCTAGTTAATTAATAGATTGGATCAGAGCGAGTTTAATCAAATATAATTGAATAAGTCCACAGTAAAAACAGGCCAGACTTTAAAGGAGACATGCAGAGAAAATGATAGCATGTCCAGTTCTCAAATTAATTGAATTTTAGTACTTTTGAACTTGGTCCAAGCTGTTACAGAGGTAATTAACTCACATCCTTTCCAAAAGTGCTAAAACAAGATGATATCCCTAAGGATTCAATATGGATGAACACACACACACACACACACACACACACACACACACACACACACACACACACACACACACACACACACACACACAAACCCAATATTCCTGTTTTTTTTCTTATGGAGAAGCAAAAATAAAAATCAACACTGTTGCATACCAATGAAAGTCTATAATGTATTCCATGTTATTGTTAGTTTTCTGTTCTTTTGCTCTTTTCTTCTTACTTTTGTCTTATGGGCCACAGCTAAAATATTAATAATTTCTCAGGCAGTTCTCATTGTATTAAAAAATGTCTCCTTTATAATTTATCAGAGAAAGAAAAATCTTTGTTATAGTGACAAGCATGCTAATTAATAGAAGTAGAAGGAACATTGAGAGAAGTCATACTAATTTGGAACATGCTAATATTAATAGAATAATTTATGGCACAGTATAAATAAATTAATAGAGTAATTCATTTGAAAAAGGGATGCCTTCAATTCAATTTAGGAGAAAAGAGCAAAAAAAAAAAAAAAAGAAAAAGGTCTGCCTCTTGGACAAGGACATTAATAACAGTGCTCTTTCACCAGAACAGAAAAGGAAGAGACAAACTAAACACGCACTGTTCACTTTTAAAACGCATCAATATTTCAGTCGGTTAATGAAAATTGGATGAGCAACACTTGTATTTCTTGCCTTGTTATTTTCATTTGCTGTTTAAGGACTTTTGTGCGGAACGTGCGAACGGCGGCCGCGTCCTGTTTTTCAGTCTCCCCTAAAATGAACTCTTCTTGGTTGGCTTGATGTAAACTAACAGCTGTGTGCCAGGCAGTGGGCATGAGAGGCAGCGAGACAGAGGGAGAGAGTAACAAAGACCGGGAGAGGGAGAGAGAGAGAGAGAGAGAGAGAGAGAGAGAGAGAGAGAGAGAGAGAGAGAGAGAGAGAGAGAGAGAGAGAAGTGGACTGGGTCATTACCATCCTTATTACTGCTCATTAAAATACACCCATCACAAAGACATTGTGCCATGTGTGTGTGTGTGTGTGTGTGTGTGTGTGTGTGTGTGTATACGTGGTACACCCACACTCGCATGTGGCCGAGTGCAACGCGCACGCGCCGCGTTTCTGGTGTTCCCGACGTGCACACACGTGTGTCCATATGCAAAAGTGACAAAAAAAGAACAATATAATTGGAGAAATGTACGCAGTAATAATAGGTATTCACAAAATGATAATTCATATTAAACAGGGTGCACAAAGTCAGCCTCATTTGCATGTTTTAGATTATATGCATTTCAAAAGTAATTTCCGCAGGGCATATGAATGACATTAATTCCCGGGCGGGTTCTGCTATAGACCTCAAACTATCAAACACTCAAACATTTAACAGATGAAAAAAAAAAAAAAAAAAGAGGGAGCTGGTGCCTTGGCAAGGGGAGATTTCAAGGTTAAAGTATTTGAATGTGAATTTCTAAACTTCTGTCTTGGTTTGTTTAAAGTTGCTCTACAGCGAGACACAGAATTCCAATAATTTGAAGATTCAGTGAACCACAGATGTTTTTTTTCTTACTCAGCTCGATGTGTGCGCATACGTGTGTGCGTGTGTGTGTTTTTCCTGTACCAGTCCGAGAAAGACACCTTTCCTCCTATAATCCACCACCATTTCCTCAGCAATAAGCCTGAATTGGTCTGACTCACTGGCTGTGAGTCATGTGCTTGTGTCACTCCAGAGGCAGACCAGCGCGAGTTCCAGCCGAGAGAGGAGAAAAGACGGAGCCCGGAGAGCCCGCATGAGCTGACCCCAACCGATGGAGGAGGAAGAAAAGAGTGATAAAAAGGAGGGAGGGGAGGGGAACGGGACAATGTGAAGAGAGGGGAGCAGGAGAGGGAGACAGAGGGTTCCCTCTCCTCATCTGCTCATGCCGAGAGGAAGACCCCGGGGCAGGAAACAGGCGGGATGAATGTGTGATTCCAGTGGAAAACTCGAGATGCCACGGACAGCATTCCTCTCTTATTAGGGAATCTGGTCTGCGGCCACATTATAGCAGCCTGTCTCATTACTGCGTACGTGCACGTCTATCAGACAGACCCACACACACACACACACACACACACACACACACACACGATGTTCCCCACCTGTTATTCTCACAAAGTTTTGGCCACAGCAAAGTCGCAGCTTCAGAGGAGAAGAAAAAAAAGGAGTGAAAAGAAAGTGGATTGGGAAGGAAGCCGAGGGCTCGGCATGCCTGTGTCTTGTTTGTGGTTTGTCCTCATCTGTAAACAGAGCTGCTGCTGTGAGCATGTTAGCATGTCATTATCTCATTAAGAATTGATGGCTTCTGCACGGAGGATTCAAACTGTTTTGTTTGTAAGCGTTCGGCGACTGATGTTGTACAAACACAACAACCATAAAACACACATGTCCTGCAGTGCAGACACACATGGATGCAAGGCGACGGCAACGTACACTTACACGCACAAGCACACTAGTTCAATAGAAAACCTTTCACGAGTGTCTCAATGTGAAAAGCAGCACTCTCTGTTTCATCCGTTTTGGTCACTAACCCTTTACTCCCCCTTCTTTTATTTGTCTTTAAGCACTGTCAATGATTTTAAGCTGCAAGCAGGCTTCAGACCATAAAAGTGGACAAATTGGGGCCTGAGAAACATATTTGTTTTCTCACTTTCTCTTCTTTCCCCTCTTTTTTTTTCCGTCCAACCCGTCAGAGCAGATTTGTTCATCTAAGATTTACAAATGGAGAAAAAAGACACTAATCGTTGCACACACATGTGCGCATGGATGCGCAGACACTTACACAGACTGATTCAACATGCCATAAGGCAGCCCTGGGGCGCACGTATTGAACAAGGTCCGTCTGTCTTAACCAAATGACCAACAGGGTGCGGAGCTCTCGGCTGGACCACTCTCTCTTATCGATACTCCGCCGCTCGGACCATTCAGCAGCAAAGAGCTTTCCTACGGCTGCGGTTCAACACCCGATCAATGTTATGAGCAATGCGGACAGACCGCTGCTAAAGAGACCGGTCCCTGCCTGGAAGGCTCGCCACAGAACCCGGCTCCCCCAGGCTCAGATCGTTCCGCTAATGGAGGTCTCCACTGGGGCCCCCGAGGGCCCCTCACCACCAAACAGGCCCCCGAGGACTCGCCTCCTCTTTTACTTGCTTTCTGTCATCTCCTGGTCTCACAGTTGCTTCTGTAGCCACATGTTTGTATCGACCTCCACCTCTTTAATCACGACTGCTGACCCGTCTTCACGTGTGCATGACGGACCTGCTACATCCTGCTCCAGTCCGGCTCAGGCTGTTTCAGGTAGCAGAACTGGGGGGGGGGGGGGGGGGGGGGGGGGGGGATCTCTCTCCTTGTGGGATCTTTTCACCACAGGGCTCCTGACGAGCCACTCGGCTGCATTTGTCTTGTGTAATCACGCTGGAAACGGCGAAAGATGAAAAAAATAGCGATGGAAAGAACCTGCATATTTGTCATTTCCGATTGTTTACCTTTTTCACGGCAAATTGATTTTTACATCTCCTGTTACTGGAAGCTCTCCGGACTCGACTGCCAGGCCTGTCTGGCTCGGGCCTCGGCTGCCAAGCCCGTCTCTGGGCTTTATGACCTGGCTCTGGGGAAGACTTTTAAGGCTTTCAACTCACAAGTCATTTCAGTGATACAATGCTGCTTTTGTCCTAACCACCTTTGTTGTTTTCTTTTTCTCTCTGCTGCCTCTCACTCTCCCTTTCTTTCCTCACTCCGAATCTTTCATTCCAGAATTCTCTTTTCTCTGGCTGAGTCACAAAGAATAAGGCCGATTTCTTGCCCGTTCCTGTTTGTCTGCAGAAGCGGTACACTTGTTGCGTCATGACGGGTTCGACTATCAAACGGCAGAGAGACGCGCCGTCGGAGCGCACATTAAAAAAAGCCCTCTGGCTAACATTTAAAGCTCGCTGTGGGGCGAGCCCGGTCAAAGAAGCTCGAGTTTCACTGTGGTGGCTGGGCGGCGCGCTGTGGTTCGGATCTTCCTCGATTCTGGTGGGACTGAGGTTTGCCTGCAGGGACCTCCAGTGAGCCCGGCAGCAGGCCCGGGCTAAACCCAGGCCGGAGCCAGGAATAGTCCTCAGAGCAGAGGATGGGCCCTAATGGTGTGTTTGTAAGGGCAAACCCAAACAAACAACCTGCAGTTTGGATTGAAGGACAGAGCGAGGCTCGGGCCAGATGTTGTAGAACAGCAGAAACACACACAAACACACGCAAACACACAGCAGCGAATGTGTACGGAACGCCAACGGCTGAAATAGACTTGTGGCAAAGGGAGCTCCTCATGTACCTCCAGACATTAGCCTCAGAAGCACGCACGTGTGCAAAAAGCCTCTGTGTGTGTGCGTTTGCGTTTGTGTGTGTGTGTGTGTGTGTGTGTGTACATCCGAGGCTCTATGACTTCTCTCCATATTCAACACTAATGAGAGAAAACGGCCAGAAAACCTCTTCTGTAATTACTCCCCAAGGAGCAGGGTTTCAACATGACCATGGTGCATAAACAAATACACAGTCATACTCACACACGAGCACACACACAGAAATATACAGTACGCTGAAACAGCATGAGGCTGACATTTAAATGTGTTCACCTGTTGTGTGAGAGAGCGATGGAGAGACTAATACCTCTAATAATATCATATCATTATGGAAGCTGAGGACATCTGCTAATTAGGACCCTGCCAAAAAGGTAATTGTGTACGTGTGTGTGTATGTGTGTGTATGAAACAGCGTGTGTTTGTGCGCATGTAGTGCAGCACCTTTGTAAATAAACATTAACACCATTCACCTCGCAATTAGACCCTTCTCATCTTCGCCTACACACAATGCTGGAACGCCACGTAATCTCTTATGATGACAAATCTGAATGGAGCTTTTCCATTAAAATGTTAGTCTGGCTTTTTTTGTGTGTGTGCGTGTGTGTGTAGATACGAAGTGACTGAAGGAGAAGGAGAAAAAAAAGGGATGTACAGTACATGAGGTCAGTGTTTTTCTTAAATTGCTGCTTTTGTCACACTGCATCAGTTCTGACTTTTCTGTATTTCACGGAGTCTTTAATTCAGCCAGTGTTAGCCCACAGCAGCTTTTAACAACTACAATAGTCTATTCATCACACACACACACACACACACATACACACACACAATATCAGAAACCTGCTTACCCTCAGTCAAAAAAAAAAAAGTAGAGATATACACCAAAATCAGGGTGATCATTTTGTCTGTCTGAGAGTGAATAGTTGAAAGGGGAGTCTTTGAGGCGCACACGCACACACACTGCCTGCCCAGTGTTTGTGGTGGCGGAGCACAGCTGGTAACATCTGGATGTATTTTAGAAGTGTTTACATTTCCAAAATGCTGAAAAACTACACAGAATAGAAGAAAGGAGAGAGGCAGAATTCTGAAAAACACTGCAGGTGCCAGAAGAGTATTAAAAAAGGAGCAAGTCCTGAAAGAAGATTGTTTAAAATCTATCACACACACACACACGCGCTCATAACCGTTGCCCAACTGTAGTTATTGCCATAATCCTGGTCCAACAATAACTGACATCTGGTGCACTAATTGGCAGGCTGCAGCTTCTCCATCGAAGTTTGGTCCCATCAGGCTTCCTTTACAGTAGATTACCGAATGAAAGCCGAGACCTCCGCACGGCTCCCTCATGCGCCGGGTCTCTCACTGCTCACCAGCTGACAACCAGTCTTACGCGTTCACTGCCACACACCGCAAGGCAATTTCCTCAATCGCATGCATGCGCGCGCACACGCGCGCTCGCGCACGCACCAAAAACAGCTGCATTTCCATTTTACTTCTCCTAAATGACGAAAACACAAAAAACAGTTGGACTTCATTCAGCCTAATCAGACCTGACATCGAGAACAGCTCTGCGAGATGACGTCAACAATCAGGAACCACACACACACACACATACACACACACACACACACACACACACACACAGAAAGAGAGAGTGAGACGATAGGATGTAATTTCAGTGATTGGGTGTAATTTACCAGGGTAAGTTGAAACCAGACAGGGCAACCAGAGTGATCTCTGCAAGATCAAAAACAAACCATACATATTGGGGCAGGACACCACACACACACACACACACACACACACACACACGCACACACACACACACACACACACACACACACACACACACACACACGCTTATGTTTCTTCAGGCAGAAAAAAAAGGGCCTGAGGTGTGTGAAATGGTTTCAAAAAAAAATTCAACGTGCAAGATTTTACAAGAAATAAGAAAAGTGAGTGTGTCCCACGGAAAGTGTCCCTGGGATCATACTAATCCGCTCAGGTATGCTGCTTTCCCATGAACCACCCTAACCTCAACACACGCACACACACATACACGGGGGAGATTATTAAAGCGACCTCGTGGCACATGGAGGTTTGTGATGGATTTAACATCAAGAATGATTGTTAACTTTTAGGACTAAAAAGACTTGGAGTGACTCCTGAGAAGAAAAAAAAAAAAAAAAACACTGAGCTCTTAGCCAGACACATGGATCACATGACAGCCGGGCTGCAGGAGCAGGGACCCCTGGGAAAACGGCACCGTGCCATCTCTCAGATCACGCAGACTTGGCAGCCAAGCAGTAATGACGGCGTGGAGATATATCATATTTAGGTATGAATATACCATTCACGTGCACAGGGCTGAAGTGGATTTTACTGTGAATGCGCATCACAGTCAAGTGGTTAAAAAAAAGATAATCACCGTGAAATAAATTAAACCTATTAAGAGGAACGTATGCTCAAGGTGACAGAAGAAATTAATTTGGCTCAACTATTGAGACCCATACCTCCACCCCGCTATAGGATTTCCACCAAACTAATTATCACGCTCCACTTTCAGAAATAATAAGGAAAGTACTTAATAGGTTAGGATTCACCCCTGCATTCATATGTCCATTTAACATCTCTGCTTTTATGCCCACACACTCCTGCCGTAATGCAATTTCACATCCGTGATTTAAAATAGGGGAAAGAATTATATTTCAAGTGGTGTCAGGATTAGAATATACAAGCAGTGATATTAAAATACTGTAAGGTCTTCTGTGTGTGCGGCGAGCCTTTCTGAGTGGCTGGAGCGGAGGTAAAGATGTTAAATAATGTTTTTGTCACAGTTTAGCACGATGGAGGAATTACAATGAAACCACAGATCTCTGATTAGTCCTCCCTCACTGTATATTAATTTTTTGCTCCTCTCTGCTTAAAAGCTGGCTGGGAGTTTAATTTTTAAACAGTGCACAGATATGAAAGAGACCCCCAAGTGTGTGCTACACCAGCACGAGGAGTCTGTTTATCTAGGCAGCCACTCGCTCCAATTATAACAACATCCAAATGCAACTATTGTTTCATTTCAAACAGTCTTTAAAATTAAAATCACTCTTTTGTGTTTATATCTTCCTACTTATGCACCACTAAATTAGCATTTAGCAGTCCCCGGGCAGCAGAAAAAGTGCAAAGTCAAAACGCAGGTTTAGGCCACTTCTGCTCATTAGCAGTGCAACAAAAGTTGAGCAACAACCAATATAAATAAATAAAATGAGCGAGGCCTCATAAAGGGTTTTGTTAGAGTATAGTTGTGTGCATCTTAACCTGGTTTTCACCTGTGAAAAATATCTTTTTTTTTTCTGTCCTTTATCTCTATGTGAGATGTGTCGCCGGGTTCTGTCTCTGTCATTTTGAAATCTAACGTCTCGCCGGCGAGCGAAGAGGAGTCAATATCCTGTTGAAGTCTGAGAGGATTACTCCTCTAAATGTCACTTCTTCAGTCCACAACATGCGTGGACAGAAGATGCCTCCAGGTGTATCAGCTGAACCCCCGACAGAAGCATGATAAAATAAAACAAACTGCTGAGAGACTGAGAGGGGAGAGTCTATTAAGTGCTTTGGTTTTCTATTAAACTCTAGTGGAGGCGGGGAAGAAAAGGGGAAGAGGAGTTCACATTATCTAAGAGAATTCCAATTAACACTCTCCCCCTCAGTAATTAGCTACTAAAATAGCTGGTGAACAAACCCAAAATCCCAACCCTGACGCCACTGCAGCGCCTAATTAATTCTCAAATCTGCAGTATCTGATTCAGAAAATAACCTGATAGAGATAAAGGTGACAGGCAGTCAGAATAAACCGTCAGGTATTGTGTTGAAGAGCAAACTTTAATAATAATCTGTTCTACAGCTTAAATCTCTTGTTCTTTGTTCCTGCATCACTTCTTGTTTTTAACTTGTCAACGTGCGTGATAAATCTAAAGAGAAATTGCAGTTAAGACGAAATAAAATACCTAGAATGTCCCTCAGTGAGGAAAAATATAGATATTAAATGAAGAAAAGAGCTGCTGGATGAGCAGTCTGACGGGACTGAGGGAAGAAAAAGCTGCGCCGAGGGTGGAAGCCAGAAGGAAGCAGATATCTTCAAGTCGTCTGCCACTCATTTGCTCCGTCACTGGTCACTTCTTCCACTGTTTAATGCAAACAGATGAGACCTTTTCTTCGCTCTTTTTAGAAATCTTCTTAGCCTCTGTTGTAGCCACTATTGAAACTCCATGTGTCTTCCAGTGCTTCATACTTTCAACATACATAAGCATACTTCTTCATGAACTCTCAGTAGCTTTCAAATGCCTTGAAAATACCTCCTTGTCCACCTAAACGGCAGGTGATGGATAAAAATAAATTACATCCATGCATGAAATGCATTCAGATATCATCTCTCTGCAGCTATTGTTAACTACTGATGACCAAGCCAGAGATAAACCAACAACCCATGCAGTCAGGTGGGCTGAAACGTCCCGCTTTCATAACACAGGTCTAATTCATCTGCTTTTCAGTATGCACACCGTGGCCCGCTCCAATAAGACACGCATAGTCAACCACAGCTGGTGGACAAAACACAACCTGCGGCAGTAAGTTATAATAGGCAGAGATAGCCATCATTAAGATTTTACACTGATTTGTGCGCCCACATGAAGAAAAAAAAATAAAAAATCCTCAGTTTTTCAGAAAAGCCTCACGGGCACGCGCACGCGCACGCAGGCGCACAAAGTGGCACATTATAAAAACACGCTGTCACATGCTGATCTCTATCTGGACAAGTCAAACTGTGATAAAGTCACTCTACAACTACAGCAATCGATGGAAGTAATTTATTTACCTCACCAGGCAATTTCTGCTCTGTCTTTAGAGAGAAGGCGAGAGGAAGGAAGGAGGAACGAGAGAGAGAGAGAGAGAGAGAGATGGAGGGAGATTTGGCAAGCATGTGTGAGTGGTGTGTAAATTAATCTAGCAGCAGTGAGATCCAGAGCCATGTATAAGTCCATAAAACAAGAGGAGGTTAAAGCAGCTCACATCATACACACACACATCAGGCAAAGGTCCAACACCAAAAACCACTTCTTCCAGAGAGAGAAGAGACGTGAGACGTCATCTCGGTTCCATTAATGTGATGTGCTATCCCTGGATGCCACTAAAACGAGGGGGGAAAAAAAAAAGAACAGTTAAAGAGTTCTTTCTCTTCCTTTTTCTTTCTTTCTTGCTTTCTCTCCATTCATGAGCAACACACACTGGAGAGAGGCCTGTCCATGGTCCTTGACTTTAACTCAGTGAAATAAAAGGCACTTAACTAAGCCTCAATGATCGATACAAACACGGCCGCTGGCTGGTTTTCACACACACACGCAAACACACACTTATCCCACCTCCTCAGATGCTCATGCATATGCATGTCCATTGTGATTTATGCATCCTGGCGGGGTGTGAGCCTATCTAAGAGCAAGGCCAGCACACAGGTCACCTCATTTGTAAATCAGTTGCCTATTTATGGATGTGTACGTGTGAGTGTTTGTGTGTATGTGTGCATGCGTGTGAATGTTTGTGCCTATAAATCTATGCGTGTGTGCACGTGGGCAGAGGTCAGCATTGGAAACAGGCTCATAATCACTGCAGCGCCTTCATTCATTACATTTATTGAATTCTTTCCAACTTCTGCTCCTGGCCTGCATAAATCCAACAAGTTTCACACGGTGAGATGCCACTCGTTCGCTCTGAGCGTGCGTCACGTCCACCGAGCGCCGACTGCTCCGGCTATCTTCAGCTCTGACCCCGCTCTGTGCAGCAGGAAGTCATCCTGTGTTCTGACCTCTTTTATTATTCCCAGTTTGGGGGAAAAGTCCTCTGAAAAACACCTTCCATCGGAGTAGCAGCACGCTAATGGGGTGTCCTCTCTCTAACGCACTGCATTATGGGTAAGAAATCAGAATACCAGAAGAGGTGTTTGGGTTAAATGTCCTTTAATTCAAGCCATAACCCGAGAACATAGTCTTCTCTGCACATAAAGTTAAAAAAGTGTCTGCTTTCCTTTGTGGAAAAATCAGTGGTGTTGCTCCACCCTCCTCCCACCTCCTCCGAACAACAGATTTGGGCTAATAGGGCAGCTGCTAGTCCCCCCTCCTCCCCGTAACCCCACCATACTGCTCTCCTTGAAACCCTTCCATCCCGTCTCCCTTCCAGAAAAAAGCCCAGGAGGAAGCCTGTTGTTTTTAACTTGTTTTTGACACAGAAATGAATGGAAAAGTTCAAACTGTCGGAACTCTCATCCAAGAAAAGGGCAGATTTTATTTGTTCAACTATTTTCTTTTGGTATTGGTCAGACTGTTTCCCAGATCATTTAGAGAATAGTAATGAAAGAAAGAAAACAGCCGTACGACTGTTTATCCATCTATCAGACTGTCTCACCCTTCCTCTTCTGTTTTTGCTTCGTTGTCAACACAGGCAACTGTATCCCAGAAATAAACACCGCATTAGACAAGCCAGCAACCATAGCCTGTAACGTCATCAGCCGCACACACTCCAGCCTATCCTGCCCACAATGTAAAAAAATATCATTTCAAAAGACGACACACAGTAAGCACACTTGCATATACAAAAGAGGGGGGAAAAAGAAAATGTTGCAAGCTATTGCAACACATTAAAAAAATGATGCCAGGGGATACACAACTGAGATAAAAAAAAAAAAAAACCCTCAAACACACAATCAATCCCTTGTGGCGTGTGTAAAGCAAGCTCATAGACGTGTCTCAATGGACTGGAAACCGCTGCACCGATCACAGCAGGCGGACGGCCCTGACCTCTCCGTGTGCGCCCAGCCGGGATGTGTTTGTTTGTGTGTTTTGTGTTTATGTGGGGAGGGGTAGGAGTGGGGAGACACGTGTGTAACTGGAGCCAAGCTGTAAGCCATATGCCACTCCGGCTGCGGTGCCAGCCAGCGAACGCCACAAGGCCCCGCCCCCTTCTTACCAGTCAGGATGAAAAGGAAAAAAAAAATACACACACGCACACCCTCTCATAAACACACTTGGATGTACACACAGGCTTCCCTGGTTAAAAAAAAAAAAAAAAAAGAAGCCCCTCCACTTCATTAGGAAAGTAAACACAAGTGCTGTCTGAAGTGGCTAATTAGAGACTAATTACTCCCTGCTCGTTACTAATGCAAATTAGATTATGCTGCTTAACTTCCTCGTGTCCACAACGCTGCTGTTAATTGAGGCCTTTTGAAATTAAATTACTCGCTAATTAGCATATCAAAACCATTAATTCTGAGCAAGGAGGGGGAAAAAAACAACAACAAATGCCAAGTTTTGCTAATGAGTTTTGCTAATTGAATATGTACGCTCAATACCGGGGTTTGTGCCAGGAATACCTATTCAGCTGATCAACATGCTCGTGCCGCCACGTGTTTGTGTGTGTGCCAGTGTGTGTGTGCGCGCGTGTGTTTGTGAGTGAGCAGCCAGACAGAAACATCATGCATCATAAGAGCAGCATATAATTAAAGGAGCCATTCCATCTCTGCAAACGCTTTGTCAATATTTCCCTCTGAATGCACGACTCCACTGATGTTCGGCGCGCGGGGAGCAAGGGATACAGCGGAGACAGGGAGCGGAGTGTGAGAGGGGATGGATATTCATCTTATGAGAAGCAAAAGAGCCACTGAATGTGGAGTGCATGTGTGCGTGTGCGCGTGCTGCGGTCGCATGTGAGCGCGGTGCGTGTTTGTCCGGGCTGCGAGCCGTCTTTGAAGTAAAGAACCCTGCCTCTCTGATGTTCCCCTAAAGCCTCGGACCCCCTGCCGGCTCTTTCTCCGTGCCCCCTCTTCACCTCTGTTTCAATACCTGTCCAATTAAGAGCAAAACACACACCTTCATGCACATTCACACACACTCACACACATGCATTTTATAGCCACTGGCAGGTGAGCAGCCCAATCGGTCCTTGATTCAAAAATAAATCAGCTTTGCCGAACTGAATAAATGATTTCAAAACTAGAAATAGTGAGCTTATTCACAGTTTGGACTACCTGCTCATGAATAAGTGGGGATACGCACAGCGAAGCCAGCAGCTATTAGCTACTTTAATCTGTTGACGGAGGAAAAGAATCACACATCTGGAGATCCATCTCAGCTCTGCATGTAAAACCAGCGGAAATAATGTCATTGTGAACGAGTCTGCCTTCCCTTTCCTAAATATCTATCCAATCGGGGCGCTTGAAAAGCCCCATTCAGGTTGACCCTTCTAAAAGTTTCATCTTATTACACTTTCCAACTCTCATTTCATTATCCCTATAATGGCAGATGAAGAAATGAATGGTAAAATTGAGAGGTAGCCATACAAAAAAATTAAATAACCATGATAATTAGATGTAAAGATATTATAATTCCTTTAACAGGATGCATAGAAACTGCTGCTCGACAATATTTGCCCTAATTGCTAGAATTATCATATTAACCAGTTACCATTTGGGTAAGTTGATTAAAAAATTGATTATTCGTCTATTTCTTTTAGGAGTTTCTTAATCAAAATCTAACATCCTTGAAAAATTAATTTGAAGCCGTTTCTTATCAGTTAATTAAATCAGGTTGGAAGTCATTTTTTTCTGTGCGGCATGATTAGAACGGTTCTGTTCTCTTCTGTTCAGACACCATGACGTTAGAGGGGGAACTTTTCACTGTCTCATCAAACATTCACAACCACAAGAATAGGACTTCTTTGAAGGGCCTGCCGCCTTTTTTTTTTTTTTCTTCCCTTCCAAACCTCTGCCTTTCTGATAAATTGTGCTATACCCAATAGATCTTTCTTTCTCGTTAACACATTCTCATTAACGGACAGAGAAAGTGAAAGGAGAGGGGAGGGGAAGAGAAAAGGAGAGCAGCGTCGGGGAGGTTGGATGGGGTGGGGGGTGGGGGGGTGAGCTCTGAAGAAGGGTAGAAAAAGAGGTGGGAATAACAGCACCGAGGGAAAAAAAATAAAACCCGAATCCATCCAGATAAATTCAGAAAGAGAAATGAATACACTGTCAATATTTCGCACACAATTGTGAGAATTAAATAACATGGAGACAACACGGGCGCGCACACACACACACACACACACACACACACACACGGTGTTTCCTGCGTGACAGCCTGAGGGTGGCCCGAACCGAGACTAAACAACTCAGCCAGAGGCCAAAACACGAACCCTCTGCATCTTCGGAGGGAAGAAACTGCTACCGCCACGAAAGCAGCGGCGAAGGTGAAAGAGAGTCAAAATTGATTTCGCCTTTATTTTCTATCGATGGAAATTTGCAGCTTTAAATACTAAAGCGTCAGAGGTTGACTTCACCTCGGAAAACTAGTTTTCTATTTCCGGAAGAAGACTAATTATGAAGCTCTGCCCCTGGGAGAGAAAAGCCCCTCTTGAAGGAGAGAGAGAGAGAGGGAGAGGGGAGAGAGAGAGAGAGAGAGAGAGAGAGAGAGAGAGGGAGAGAGAGAGAGAGAGAGTCCATTCAGCATTGGCATCAGTAGAATATAACTTTGTCTCTCTCTACTTCAGCAGGCAGCGGAGCAGAACCGAACAGATACAGTGCGCTCCACTCATCTGTCCATCCCAGACTCCTCGGGGAGGTATGGGAGGATTGGAGATGGGAAGGTGGGAGGGGAGGGGAGGGGGGGGTCAAAAGGAGAATTAAAAGGAGAATCAGCGAGGATACAGAGTAGTGTAGAGTCCCTCTGATTGGATAATGAAGTGAATGATTATTAGAGTCTGGCTTGTAAAGTTACACAGAAATCTCACTTCATCAGCCAATCAAGGAGCGCCCTCATCAGCCAATCAAACTCCCACACTGGGGGGTGCCGAGGTGGAGAAGCTTTTTTTTTTTTTTTTTTTTTTTTTCCCTATTTGCTCTTCCATCTGCCTCTCCTCCTTTTTCCCGACAACACGGGACTGTCTTTGGTACAGCTGCCCTCATCTTTCTCGGTGGGAGACAGAGAATTCTCAAAGCCACAATTACCGTACAGAACTATCAATTTCCCCTTCAATTAACCCTGTGGGAGGAGAGGGGGACAGGGGAGAGGAAGGTAGAGAGTGGGGACGGGGGATGAGAAATTCAAATTTGGGATGAAGAGGTCCACCTCGGCTGGCTTCCCCCCTCCCGCTGCGCGTCCCGCTCCTCCTGGGCGCAGTCATGTGTTTGGGCTGAGAAGGGAGAGAATTACACCTTCTCAGGATGAACTTGACCCAGCGCTGGAGGTCAAGCAAGTTGCTATACAGCACAAACCCCCGCCCCCCCTTCCCCCCCTTCCCCACATCCTCATTACCAGCAAACAGGCCCAGGAAGGGCTGCACTAACGCACACTGTATGTTAATAAGCAGCCGGTCACAACCGAAGCTAAGAGTTAGATAGACGGAGTGAGCCTGAGCGGCGAGAGAGAGAGAATGGAGGAAAAGAGAGGGGGGGGGGGGGGGGGGGGGGGGGGGGGCAGAAAGAACAGAGGGGAGAAGGGGAGGGATAAGGAGGGGGCGTGATCCAGGAGTTGTGTTTCTTAGATCAGCGTCTGAGGGCCTGTTCCCCGTAACACCGGACAACTGTGATGGCATGCCTGCTCCCTGTGCTCCCCTCACCTCCTCTTCTTTTACACTGGCCCCCCCCCCCACCCCACCCACCCGTTCTGCCCTCCACCCCCTCTCGGAGCAAAGCCCCCCGGGGAGGGGGGGAGCTGCTCGGAGCGAACCCAGCCTTCAGCGAAGTTTTTTGCAGTGGGGGATAGAAACTTTTTCACAAAGCCCCCCAGAAGCCGCGCGCCCGCCCGACACCACAAAGCACGCCGAGGTCCCACCGCCGCTCGCCCTCCCCTCCCGTCCTCGTTTTTTTGTACTTTAGTCCTTCGTTCCTCCCTCGGTCCCCTCCCTCGTTTATGCTAACCGCTTTCCGAGGCTAATGCACTGTTCCTCGCTGACCTTTAGACAATGGAAACCTGCAGAAGCAGAAGTTGCCGATTAGGACTACAGGTTGCGTACAGCAGCGCTGACCTTCAGCGGGCACACTGTGGCATCTGCTCATCTAACAACCCAGTGACCACATTTCAGGATGATAAAAGAAGCTGTTAGTTTGAAAGAAGAGGAAGAGAGAGAGAGAGAGAGAGAGAAAAAAAAAAAGACGGCCCTCTGTTTTCTCCATTAGTTGCGAGTTGATTGACGTAACTTCAAAAGAAACTGCAAAAGATGAAATAATAAGGGAAAAAATACCAACTAGAAATTGAGTTTTTTTTTCAGATTATTATTCTTTGTTGTTTTGTCAGAGAATCGCGGTTTAACTCGGTCTGTTTATGCGCTGTGAGGGACAGTCTTTTTGTCCAGGGACAAGTAGGTGCTCTGACAAAACACTGCAATCACGTTACCACAGTCTCAACACGGCCTGAATGCAACTCTGGAACACAATTCAACACTTTTTCCTCCACAATGAATGTAATTCTTTGAGCGAGTAGATACACACGCCTTCAAGTTCACAAATCAGAACCAGCAGGAATTCTGATTCTCATTTCTCTTATGTGAATAAAATGCTTGCGTCCAAAGCAAGAAAATACATTTTTTTAAGCAAATACTTTAAATGATTGAAGCGACGATTTCAAATTGTTTGTGAATATAATTTTTTTTGCACAAACTCAGACTCACAGCTGTCTTTTTACCAATACAGAATAAAAGATTCCAACTGCAACGGGGTCTGAACAGAGGCGGCAAACGTTGGAGGTAAACTGTGATGACATGTCGGACGTAACGAAGAGGCTGAGGGAACACAGAGCTTTGATAATTAGACAGCGAGCGCGACGGCGAGGGGAGCAGAGGGCCAAAGGGGGGAGCGCAAAGACGAGGGAGGTTAAAAAAAAAAAAGAAAGAAAGAAAAAAAAGTAGATGAACGGGAAAAAGCGCACCACAATAAGAGGTAAAAGAGGAGAAAGGAGAGACAGCAAGTGTTGAGTCCTTCACACTGAGTGACTATTGGAGCTCCAGCAGGGAAAAGAACGCTTTCCGACCGACCAACCACCGACCAGAAATGAAGGCAGCCCTGGCAACTGCAGGCGCACACGCTGAGTGTGTGAGCGCAGCCTCGTGAGTGACACAAACACTTTATCTGAACACATTTGTGTGACAACTGAATCGGAGAACAGGGAGAGGAGTTTATTGTGATCTAATGAAGAAGGCCTGATTACACATCCTTTTTTAAGTTCGCATACGTCTCATTAAAAGTGAACCAAAACTGTCGGCTGAACGCAGGGGGGAAAAATGTCTGTGTTGAAACATTATGTCGAGCCTTTGTAGATACAGTGGAGCAGTGAGAATGTAATGGCAGTATATTTGAATGATGTTTTTCCTCTTTTAATCCTGGATAAATTCATTTTAATTAATTTTTAAAGGAAAAATTCAGGCTTTTCATTAAAAAAAAAAAAAAAAAAACGAGGCTGAAGTATTTGAAGTTGAAAATAAAACAAAACTATGGTAGGTAATAGTTGAAAAAAAAATAGAATTATTTGGGGAAATAACTAAAAATCTGATAATGGTATAACAAAGTATCACACAGTCATTATCAAGGAAATTACCTTGACTGAAGAGTGAGAAAAGAACTTTGTTAAAATCAAAGGCTTCACTTTTTTTCCTTCTGACAAACAACACGTTTTCATCTGAGCTTTTCTTCTTGTTTTCCATTGCTCTCGGCTTTACTTTTCTCTCTCTGCAGCCCCCCCCCCCAACTCCAGCCCCACCCCACCCCGACAGCCTCAGAGTCTGCCGGCAAACAGTTAACGCTGCTTCACAGGCCAGCGGCCCACAACGCAAACACACCCACCTACACACTCTGACTTCTTTCTCCTCAGGAACATGAGAGCTGGCTCTAATTCACAGGCTGGTAAAGCTGTGGTGGACAGCAGTCTTGATCTGGCAGGATTAGGCTACTTTTATTTCCCCAAGAGCCACGGGAGGAAGGAGCAGAGGAGAGGTGGAGGGAGTTTTGTGTGTGTGTGTGTGTGTGTGTGTGTGGTGAGGCGGGAGGGGGGGGGGGACTCAAATCCTTCTACAAATGTCAGACAACGACCGGTGACCGGGGGGCTGAGCAGATACCGGCTCGCGCTCACACAACCGAACTCACGCACTCATAAACAGCCATGAAAGATCCCAGCGTGCCACCCAGAAAACACACTCATCACTCTCTGTCTCATCAGTCTGAGGAAGGAGAGATGCGGGGGCAAGGAGGGAGCAAGGGAGGAGGAGGAGGAGGAGGAGGAGGAGGGGAGTGAGGGGAGGACGGGGGGAGTGGAGCGGGGAGGGGAGGGGAGGGGAGGGGGATTACACAATTATTCAGATAACAGCTGGGAATAATCTAGTGGCAGATGTCTCTCGGTCAACAATGCCCACCACACACAGGAGTGTGTGTGTGTGTGTGTGTGTGTGTATGTGCATACACACCAACAGAGCTTCAGTGACCAGCGAGTGAAGACACGATGACCCAGCGGCGCTGCTGAGTCCTCAGCGCCGCACTGATCTCAGGTCTGGCTGCGAGCACAAAGTTTTTTTTAAGCCAGAAGAAGAAACGATCTATAAAAATGACAATAAAGAGCCTGAATCCTCCTTAACCACCAAAACCAGTAGAAATATTCACGTGAAACTAAAAGTTGTGAAAAGTGACAACATATCTGCTTCTTTTTTTTTCTAGACCACATCAGCATCCTCTGCCATCTCCCAGCAGAAGCTCCACCAGTATCCTCTCCTGCCTCGCATCTCTGAGAGCGCCGAAGACTGGAAACCACACGGCGCAGAGCCGGCATGCTTTTCACATTCAGAGCAAATCAAGGAGCATGTCATCTATTTATCACATCTACTCTGAAGGAATATCTCCTGATTATTCCTTCCAGAAGTTAGCGGGAAAAGTAAACTCCCCGGCTCGCCTGAATAAATCTTTACGTGAGGCTGTGGAGGAAGGAAGGGGCGGCCCAGGCGAGCGCCGACAGCGAGCTCTGTCAATCCGTCAACCCAGGCAGGCTATTGTGATTTGGTTTAACACTGGTTAACAGCTCGTCCTGTCAGGGGATGGATCATCCCACGGCGCCTCACATGCTAATAACTTAAGTAGGCATCCCATGTCCCCCGGAACTAATACCACAAATACTAATACCATAAAAGAGCAGTGGCTCCAGCCTCACTTTCGCCTGCATTAGCCAACATCTCGATACTTTACGGATTAGAAAACATAATGAGATGCATTTAAATGGTTATTACCTTCATCGTCCAGGACGGCAAAGGAACAAGGACGAGGGGAAACTCTGCACAGCGAATTTCATATCATGGTGTTTGAGACTAAAGTCGCCGCGGTTGAAGTAATTAAAGTATCTGCATGCAAATCAAAAACTAGAAAACTACGGTAACCTCTATCAGATTCATTTTCTTCTGACAGGTTATATAGTTAAAGGGAATTAAATTAAACTGAGAGAAGCAAAGCAATGGAAATGTGAGGCCTCACTATATTTTATTTTATTTTTTTTTGCATGTGAGTTTACAGACCTTGACGCGAATCCCTGAGCGCTCCTGCTGCTGCTCCGGTGTGAATCTCCGCATTTCATCGGAGCTTTCACTCGCGCGCTCGGCAGATTTTTTTCACCACCACAACACTACGGACAAACGAGCACTCAAGAGCTGTGTAATACCTCTCTGTAGCAAGATGGTTTTTTGAAATGTGTAAAGCGTGTGTGTGTGCGTATCCATAACATTTAAAGTCTTGCGCTTCCCAGCTGTCACCTTCCCTTCACAGCCATCCTTTCAATACACATTAAAGCGGCGCTGGAGAAAGTTTAGACACATTGTTGTTCGGAGTGAAGCCTTCCACCGCTCCGCTCCCTCGGTTACCCACTCGATTGACGGCTGCCCTGTCAGTTTGTCGCGGCGCTTTAGAAAACACCAACGGCTCTCTGATGAAGTGCTTACAAAAGGTCAGAGGGTGGAGGCGACGGAGAGGAGGGGAGCCGACTGCCGAGGGAGGGAGGCAGGGGAGAGGGACGGGGAGGCTGGATGGAGTGAAGTAAAATCCATACCACAAATACAGCTGTCAGAGGCGGCGCGGAGTTAGCAGGGGACACAACAACCGGCCAGCGCTTTTTCAAGAAGATGCTCCACTTGAGCACAACAGGCGTTTTGTTTTTGTATATTTATTTCTGCTTATGCTGGCCATCTCCAGGGCTCTTCCTGCTCTGTGCCACTGACCTCATGATCCTCCGCAAACTCCCTGTCTCTCTCTGCCTCTGAAATGGAACCTGATCGCTGCGACTGCCGCACTTGGCGCTCCGCTCCGGGCGCCTCCAGCCTCCACGGCCACCACGGCGCCGCCCCTCCAGCTCTGCGCTCTGCGCTCCGGCACTGGCCTCAGGTGCCAGGCGCACTCTGGAGAGGCTGATCTAACGCTTCCTCGGCTGTAATAACCCCGTGCCCATAACCCTCGCTCCGGAGTCCCACGCACTTTGAGCAGCCTTTTCACTCATATTTTCTATCTCTCCCTGCCGACCCCCCCCCCCCCCCAACCACCACCACCACCCTCCCCTCCACCCCCCCTCCCCCTTCCACCCCGCCACCCGCCCAGTACATAGGAAACAGTCTCTTCCGCTCTAAGCTGTTGGGTCACTCCTTCTCACATTCATCAGCTGTTAATGGGCCGGTCGCTCTGCGGAGCCGCAGACACAGCTCCTCTGCACCAGCCTCCGTCCCGGCCACCACACCGCCAAGCAGAGCAACCTGGAGGGAAATGCCTCATCTTTCATATCAATGCCCAAAAACACAGAACAGACAGAATCTGACGTCTCCATCCCAGCGCTTTCAAAACCCCAAAAATTGCAAAAAGGAAAAAGCAGCGACGTACATCGTGGTCTCGTCCTCTCTCTCACAGGTGGTCAATCTCTCAAAGCCCGCCAGAGGCATCTTCCCGCTTTCGCCCCCCTCTTCACCATACGACACCTCCGTCTCACCAACCGTGACAAAATGCATCTCATCTTTGAAAAATGTGTGGGATTCATTATACACACACACACAGACAGACAGACAGACAGTCACACACTTTTCATGCAAGCATTCAGCCCCCAACTTCTGCTAAATAACAGGTTCAATTAGAACCACATGTATAATCAGGCCTCAGTCTGAAGCAATGTGGCGGCAGTTTCACTGAGCTGTCAATCTCCTCAAAACAAAAACCAAGCCTTCACCAGCTCTCCGGCCATCAACGTACAGTAAAAGCATATTTTAGACCAGTAATTTGTCTAATACATTTCATTAACATTTTTTTGAGAGATGTAATGAGCAGCAGTCGCTCGCACTAAAGTGCTGATATATTTCATTTCATGTTTTATGTACGAAGTGGGAAAAAAAAATTAAGGAATCTGTACAATTTAATGAAATTATATCATCCAGTAAAAGAATCTGTGTTTGATTCAAATAAATAATTATACAGTTGACAGTATCGGCAGAAAATCTACCGCTTCCACGCACACACACACACACATACACACACACACACGCTCAGCGTGAGGAGCGCTGCAAAAAAATCTCAGCTTCAGGACCAAAACTCATAACGATCACATTCTGTTCAACAAAAAAAAAAAAAAAAAAACAAGCTTTCTCTCACCGCACATAGTTTTTTGAGCTTTTTTCCTCAAATCTCATCTAAAAGGTATTGGGAATTTAACCGTTTCAGCTTTTAAGCAGGTAATGCACTAAGTGCTGCGATAGAAGTGAACATATGAGTATCTATCACCGGGTCAAACCCTACATGTATAGCAGTGTCGTATGCGGGCGCTCTTCAACATCACTTTGGAGCCAAAAGCCCACTCAGACTTGTGGGTTTGGGAGAGCAGGAGGGTTTTAATGAAGTGAGCGCAAGAGATGTGGAAACGGACAGGCGAGCCCATCCGTGCTACCGACGCAACGGGACATTTAAAAACTTCAAATCCTGTCCATTTTCACTCAAGCAGGACAGGTGAATTGAGAAAAAAGCCCTCTCAGATACACACGCTCAAGGTATTGCATACATTCACACACGCTCACGCCGGTGGTGAGGACTCTCTGAGTGAGTTTATGGACTAACACAATCATGTTTCTGGCTTTTAATCCCCCTGAAGGGGTTTTAAAAGCACATGAGATCCACAGCCATTATTGTCTGTCTCTAGACCGGTCTCATGCGGGGTTCCAGTCACACACCAGCATCCGCAGGACTCCCGGCTTGAAAAATCAGCGTTTCACCGACGTGTCAGTAAGCATAACAGAAACAATCGTCTGGTCGGTGCAGAGAGTCTGAAACTGATTAAAATCAGCAGTTTTCGCAAACAATGAAACAAAACAGGACATGGAAAAGACACAGCTGGTGAGAGAGGAGGAGGGGGGGGAAAAAAGCAGAGAGGAAAAAGTATTGGAGCAAGTCAGATGAGAAAAAAGGTAGCAGAGCTGAGGCGAGCACAGACACGGGCACACAATAGCCGACAGAGAGCAGAGAGAGTCAATCAGTCTCTGACACCTCTGGCTTCCTGCACACGTACGCTCATTTTCTCCCCCAAATAACTACTTCTGCCTCTCAAATACTCTTTTGTTTCATTGTGTCTTATTACATTTTCATGAAAAGCCTGTCACGGATGTGATAACCTGTCACCGAGCAAAGCACCGCAGAGAAATGAGAACTTTACAGTGGTTTTAACGATTTTATACGTTGATAAATGCTGCCGGGTTTTAACCAAGCCAGTCATGTTTTATTCTGGAGCTCCACCGCAAGCTTCTTCTGAGAATCTCTGATTATCCACAAGGCAAATCCTGACACCAATTTGCACACAACTAATTTGTGAAGTACTTGTTAATCATAAATTATTCTCGAATTGTCACATTTTTTGCTGCTAAAACATCACTGTCCTCCACACCTTTTTGGTATTCACATGTAACCTATTTTAGATAATAGTTTTCGAAACATAAGGCAGCTTTTACCAGTCAGCATCACTGGACTTAATTATTCAGAACTGTAAAATAAACCTGACAGGCAGCTGAAATATAATCAGCCCTCTCATATATATTTTTTAAAATGAACAAATCAACAAAAATGTTTTGGTGGTGATTTTAACAAACCCCATGATGAGGCGGTGAGAAGGCCACTGTACTTTTTAAAACTTCATTGTTTCCATTCAATGAAGCCAACAACGTGAAGGTGAGACTAACTTTTTTTTTTTTTTTGTCTTAATTTATACTCGGCAAATACTTTATAATAAGGGCTCGGAGCAAACCACAAAATACCTGCTTTCCTGTCTGACACCAGAAGTGTGACAAGGTCATAAAACGTGATTAAGAGCTTTTTCATTCCCGCTGGATCTTCTATTAAAGTGCAATTAAAAGTGTGTCATCGCGTCGCGGAAATGCCACCGCAGAGGACAGGAGGGAGACACAACAGCAGAGAGAGGGAGAGAGAGAGAGGGAGAGAGAGAGGGAGAGAGGGGACACAGTAAATAAAATTAATTATGCCAAATGCCCCGGCGCCCATCAATCACGGGGCAATAATGCCCGTGTCAGGGTGCGCGCGGCCTGTATGCTTTTCTCTCACTGACAGACAACTAACAGCAATTAATTGTCATTTCATCTCTCCTTCTTTTTTTATATATATATATATATTTTATTTTTGGGAGTCTACAGCTTTCAATCACAGGAACCGAGAGCATCTGACATGCGGCTGGTATCTGATATTTGATTATGGGAATTTAATTCCTGTGTGTTTTTTTTTTGAGACTAGGAACAAAAGTTGGCTTTGCGCAGAAATGTGGAAAGAATGTTACAACTGGTTATCTCATTACGATATAGTTAAATTATATATAAATGTCGGAAATGTTTATAGTTCTGGTGATTTTTTTTTTCCTGGAGGAAAGGAGATATTTTGGTGCAGGCCCACTTTCATCCGGTTTATAACTAAAAATTAGGGGAAAACATAAGTCAGACAGAGGTTTCCTCTGCAGCCTATTTCTAATTTTATATCGGCTTCAACTATAGACATAACTGTGAGACAAAGTTCTTTTTTTTTTACATGTGGAATTTTCACACCATTGATCTATTTTACGCATCATTTAAGGAATAAATTACAATTAAGCATGGACATTATAAGGTACTTATAATCTCGAGTATGGACATTTGATCCGTTAAAAATTCAGGTAAAAAAAAAACTAAAACTGCAGCTTAACTTTTACTCTTCCGGTGTAACTTTCCCTCTGCGTTCAGGTGTAAAAACATCCGTGTGTGTGACTTCTTTTATTTTAATTTAATCCGGCGAAATATGCAGCAGCAGCAGCAGGCACATCAATCCTCAGCAGATCACACAGAGCGGCTCCGATTTCTAAAGTCAAAAGCGTTTGAAAAGAAAGTATTGTCCGCAAAAACCTATTGACCATGTCAACGAGAAAGATTTTTCATTTTTTTTTAATTTTTTTGTATCCTCCTTGAGACAAGAGATCTATCATCCTCAGTGGTGGCTGGGAGGCCGTTTCACAGTTTCAAACGTTACACTTTAATTGTAGGAAACTAAATTTCCGCAGTGAGATGTGAAACTATTCCGCGGCTGTGCGTTAAGCAGGTATTAAAGCTCCGAAACGACGCGTTGCGCGCAGGTTTGTGTGATATTATCACCGCAAAAGCCACATCGGTGTGTCTGCGATCCCTTTTCCCGAAACAAGTGTGCGGCACGGTTAAAGTTTTGCCCCGTTCAAATCCACTCCCGACGTTTTAACAAGTGAGAAAGAGAGGAAAATCAAACTTTTTTTTGCGGTCGACTGGCATTTTCTGAGAGGACTGGACCCTGAACGCACCAGACGGAGCTTTAATTCATTACACCGCTTCTAATAAATCCCTAAATTATCTTAAAATTACGATCTTTGAAAAAAAAAATTGGCTTTGGCTCCGTTTGAACACGTGTCTGGGTGGCGAAGGGGGGGTCAGACAGAAGAACACAATTTCTTGCTGTTAGAGACGAAAAGGGGAAAACAAAAAGGGAAAAATAAAGGTGAAAACCAGCGATTTGAAGCGAGTTTTGAAAAGCGTGAAAAACTTTGGAGTGTGTGGTCAAAGTTACAATAAACCAGGAACGGAGGGAATCAAGAAACCGGAGGACAATAACACTCTAATGCCCGATTTTAATATCAGGCGTGACTTCAATGAGTTTCACCAACAATGTGCAGCGAAGAAGTTTAGTTTTTTAGGAGAAAATGTGTGTGAGAGAGAAGCAGTTTCGACTTGAAGGGAAACGGTGTGTGTGTGTGTGTGTGTGTGTGAGAGAGACAGGAGAGAGATGAAAGGGGAAAGCAAAGTGTAGATAATGCATCAACCTGTTCTCTTGGTTTCTGAAGAAGTCAACTTTCACGCCAGTGGTTGGACCATGTGGACAGTCCGCTTCTGCTCCTCAAACCCCCGGCGCGTCCACTCTCTCACGGCGACAAAAGGGGGGACACAAACCGACGGGACGATAAAAAAATTAAAAAAAAAAAAAAAAAAAAAATGAAAGAAACAAGAGGAGAGAGAGAGACAGAGAGATCTAGGATCTAAGACCGCAGGACCATTACTTTAAGCGACAAAGCGTTGCTCGTTAGTCCTTTCCTTTCCCCCTTTTGTGTGCGTCCTCTCTCCTCGGAGTGGCCCCTCTGGAGTGAAGTCAGAACAATACAGCCGCTAAAACTCTGGCACTGTGCGCAAGTTGCCGCGGAGCGACCAGCCGCGGCTCCTCGGTGTGTTTTTTAGTTGCTTCTGCTTCCCCCGCTATCTGTCCAAGACGCTCACTCAGCGCGCGCGACCTCTCCGCCGGGCTCCACTTTTTGGCATCCCGTCTGTTGCTCGCTCGTTCGCTGGAAATCAGGGTTGAATCACTCAGGCTGTGTATGTGTATACGAGTGTGTGACCGTGTGTGTGTGTGTGTGTGTATGTGTGTGTGTGTGTGTGTGTGAGAGAGAGTTGCGGGGGGACAGTTTGCTGCGCTACCGTAATGCATCTAAAGCAGGTGCGCGTTATCGCCGCTGCCCTATCCGCGCAAAGCCCCGGCGCACAATGAAACAGCAGCCAGTGAGGGGCATCTCCCACTCCCAGTGTGTGTGAGTGTGTGTGTGTGTGTGTGTGTGTGTGTGTGTGTGTGTGTGTGTGTGTGTGTGTGTGTGTGTGTGTGTGTGTGTGTGTGTGTGTGTGTGTGTGTGTGTGTGTGAGAGAGAGAGAGAGAGAGAGGGGAAGCCACTGATCTTTTGACCTCTCTTTTGCATCCTGGCTCAGTTGCGCTATTGTGGAGACTGAGAGGAACAGATGTTAGAGCCCGAGCAAAGTTTGAGCTGAGAAACCGCCAGAAACAAAGCAGATCAGTCAAACAGAAGTACTCCGCTACTCAAAAAAAAAACCTCCCTTTTCAACACTTCTGCAATTTATTGACGGTTGCAAGCTCATCTGTGCACACTTATGCATAGAATGGGTTTTAAGAATGACATTCAAGATGAAAATGGCAAAATCCTACATAATAACACTGGTTTTTCTTCTTTTAAGACTTTTTAGGAAAATAGTTTTGTTGTATAGATCATATAAGATTATGCTCCCTTTCATTCAATTGATTTTTTTATGTGTTGTTTTTTTATGAATGAAATAAACTAAACTAAATAGTGCTGGCACATTGCTTTTTCTTTTTTATTTGTGTTTTTATACTGAGGTTTGCAGGTTTTTTTAATATGATAACTTTATGTGTCCTGCTGCTGACAACACTGTGAAAGCATCCACTGTGAGATAAATGAAAAGCTTATCTTATTTTTTATTTAAAAGTTCCTAATATTGATTTACTTAGGTAGATTTCTCAAGTATTCTAAAAAATAAAAAAGCAAGTGCATCAGGGTGTTCACGCTGGCCGTATACACTATACCTTCCAAATAGACAGTTATATTGTGATTAGATAAATTTCACAGCCTGCCTACATCACTGTGTCCTTTTATGTATTTTGGAAGCTTGACAACTCCTTCTGCAGAGTTATTACCACCTTTTTTTTCCCCCTGCCACCACATTCATTTACTAATTGACAGCATAATCAGTGTTGAGATTACTGTCTCTGATGAAATTTGGAAATTACATCATACCTGTCGCTGCAAAAAAAAAAAAAAAAAGAAAAAAGGAGGAAAAAAGAGTTAGAGAAAAAAAGTGCCATAACTCAAAGGAAGATCCTGGTATAATTTTGCTTTGACCATTAAATGAGATTCTGCCCTCCTGTCTTTACTCTATGGAAGCTTTTACCTTTGGAAAATGATGGCAGTCCATCACGACGCCACCCAACAATGGGCCACGACTGCAGTAAATCACAACACATTCATTAGCGCGATCAATACCACTAAAAAAATATGCGCGTCTGTGTGTGAGTGTGTGTGTTTGCATCGGTGAGCCTGTATGAGCACCCATATATTGTTTTACTTACTCAAGCCTAGCTTTTTTTTTTTTTTTTTTTTTTTTTTTACCAGGGACACTTGGTCATACGTCTCCACTAAATCTCTCAGAAATTGACGAGCTCTAATGTGAGGAACTTGGATGGTGATGAGTGATGCTTTTCTAAGTGGCTGTTATACAGGGAAGGTGCACTTTCAAGTTTGATCTGCAAAAATCAGACGGCGTCATTAAAAGAAACTTCAGAGCAAAGAGTGCCTTCGGTTTGTTAACATCTGAATAACGCAGAACCTGCAAAGCGTAACTGAGAATAAGAGAGAAACACAACAGGTAATAAAGAAGATGAAGCATTGATGTTGTTTCTGTTGTGTCTCTAATGAAATGTTGACTGATCATATCGATCACACCAGTCCGCATCGGGATTTACTTGTTGTTTTCCGACTGTTTTGGCCCATGACGCTCACAAAATCATGTTTGTATGGCATTTTTGAGTTATAAAACTTAAAAATACAAAGCTTTGTGAGTTTGTTCTCATGATTTGCTTCGATAAGTGCAAGTTTAATTTCAACAGACTCCAAAGTTTTGAGCCCTCCCAGATCTTGAGAAGCTCCTCCACTGAATACGACACATAAACACATTTCAGTTAGGAGTTAGTAGAAATAGTTATTTTCTTTCACCTGATGAAGCCACAGACTCAGATATAGAATTTGTTCTGCTTTGCCTGAATACAGCTGAGTCAGTCCAGACTGATTCTGGCCCCGTCTGACAAAACAGACCTGGCCCGGACATCGACATTCAACACCTTCATTCTTGTTCGTGGTTGAAAGGAGGAAAATGCTGTTTGGCCCTGTAACCCATCTCCCATCCCATTTAGGAACCCTTCTCTCCCTGTTAATCAGGGGGAATAATTATCAAAGTGGACAGGTAATTAAATTAAAACATAAGTGGCTACATGAGCTGGGTTGGCTGTACTACAAGGTTTTCCCTGGCTTAATTAAAGAGAAATATGGGAGTGCTCACCCACAGTGTCACAGAGCTGCGAAAAATGAGAAAAAAAAGCCCCTGCCACCAACTTGAATAATTCAGCCTGATCCGTTCAGAGCGGGATTTTGGATTGATCCAAAGAGGTGGCGAGTCTGGCATGTTCTCCTCTGCAGAATCCCGGACGAATGAGTCCCGCCGACTACGTTGTTTGTTTGCATATGAAAGTAAAAGCATATGGCGAGCGTGAGTTGAAGGAGTGCAGGATGTGTGCTAGACGCATTAAAACCAAAAAAGAAAACGAAAGAAAGAAAGAAAAAGAAAAAAAACTGTGAGCTTTACCAGCCATCTGGGAATAATGTCATAAAATAAAACTACAATAAAATCAAATCTTACTGCTGTTGATGTTTACAAACAACTCCCACAAATTCCCAAGTCAAAGCCAGAGTGAGGCCTCACATCCACCCATACCCGCCTCCTCAGAACACACACACACACACACACACACACACACACACACACACACACACACACACACACACACACACACACACACACACACACACACACACACAAATAAACAGATCTAGTGTGCAGAGAGCATTATCCAAACATTCACAAATAAGCTCATATGTGCACACACCCACTTCAGTACGCATGTGAGTATGCATGTTTACAAATAAAGACAAAGTGGGAAGATCACACA
Organism: Salarias fasciatus; assembly: GCF_902148845.1. Taxonomy (NCBI): domain Eukaryota; kingdom Metazoa; phylum Chordata; class Actinopteri; order Blenniiformes; family Blenniidae; genus Salarias; species Salarias fasciatus. The sequence goes on along the minus strand of NC_043749.1, from coordinate 11,053,534 downwards.
CACACACATACACACACACACACACAACCGCCGCCGCCGCCGCCTCTGTGGTTATGCAAAGACAACAGCAGACTGCAGCTCAAACACATCACTGCTCACTAAGGGCTTGAAATGTTGCAACAACAAATAAGGGGATGTGCCTTTTTAAAGCTGCTGCACATGCTGCAGTACCACTATACCTGTGAGCACGGTGCGCACACACACACACACACACACACACACACACACACACACATGCACACACACACAGTGGCATCCGCACGTCTCTGAACATGCTGATCGCTGGGAGGATCACAGCCAATCACCACCTGCTTTCTATTAGACACTCATAAGGTTGTTTACTGTCACAGCTGCTCTGCATCACAAAACCACACACACTCACACACACTCACACACACACATACACAAGTGAACAGAGCGGGAAAGACATGCAAAGAAAACGTGTTTATCACTCCTCTCTCCTCGTCTTGGCCTTTGGTTGGAAGGGGAGTAATTAAGGGAGTCCCGGCCAAGGCGGCGGTGTACGTGTTAACAAGCTGTTTTAACACACACTCACACACTTCTTCCCATATGCAGGGACAACCGGAGGGAGAGAGTGGGAGAAGCACAGAGAGAAGGAGTGTGTGTGTGTCTGATCCGCTGCCTCCAGGACTTCTGACCCAGCAGCGGAGTCCAGGAACGAGTCTCCGGCCAGCCGGTAGGTCGACCTGACAGGTTCAGGCCGACGCTCCCAACAGCGACAGCGCAGCATCCTTCTCTCTCAAATGAAATTGTCAATATATTAAGAAGAAAAGAGAGAGACTATCTTTGCTTTAAAGAAAAGGAAAAAACAAGCGGTGTCTTGCTGGATGAAGGATTAAATGCTGAAGGGGCTGTTGAATCAAAGATGTGGAGGGATTGTGCTTGTTCTGCCTATCAGCTCTCTGTTTTAACTATATCACCAGCTTTACTCTCTTCACACATTAAGAAGCGGTAAAAGTAATTTGTAAAAGTATTTTTTTTTTGTCAGAATCCATCACATTCTCCCTGCGCTTGTTTTTCTTTCAGGTATTTTGAAGACTTGCCTGTTAGTTTAATTGGGTTTGAACATATTGGCTGTAGGTGTGAAAATCGGTGGGTAATCTTCTCTCTCTATTAGTTCAGCTCCACATGGTGGTGTAGTGGTTAGCAATCTCACCTCACAGGAAGAAGGTTCCCAGGTCGAGTCTAGATACAGCTCGGGTTTGCATGTTCCCCCTGTGCACGCGTGGGTTTTTGATCATGGCTCTTTGGTTTACTCCCGCATTTCAAAAACATGCATTTGTGTGTGTGTGTCTGTGTGTGTGTGTGTTGTGTGCATGCGTGCGTGTCATCTGGGATGGGCTCCAGCCCCCCGTGGCTGTAAAGAAGATGGATGGATTCATGGGTTCATTCCAGGTTTCCCAATCGGTTTATAGCTTCATTAACATGAGACCGTCCTGGAAATCCAGCCTGCTGCCTCATGTGGAGCCTTCGCTGTGAGGTTTGCATGTTCTCTCTGTGACTGTTATTTACTTATTATTTGTTGGGTATTTAGTCATTATGTGTGTGGCTCTCTCTTTTTTAACCCAGTGGATGACAGCCCGTCTGAGGTTAACTTGCCCTTTGACCCTGTTGTCTGTGATACATACAGTGATACAGTAATCTCATTTAAAGCAGGTGTAGAAGATTTGTTGATAGACGGATTGACGTTTTGTCACATTTATGTTTGTAAACATAAATATATTGCCTCAGTATATTCAACACATGTCGAATGTGTGTTGGTTTGTCTGCAGGTGTGTCAGGCAGCTTTCCAGGTCAGTATAGCACAGATAATAATAAGAAGCATGACAGCAAGCAATCAGCTTACTTGAGTCAGTTTTAGATGACTCAAGCTTTAAATTGTAACGTAATAATTTTGAATTACTGGATTTAAACCTAAAACATGATTGAAAACACTTTAAATTAAAAAACTCAACCTCATCTTGTTCAGTTTCAGAGTCAGTCCAGAGTGGTTATTAATAAATAGTGATGGTGTATGAGCGCGGCGTTTAATTCTAGTAAAAGTTGAGGCAGAATATAGTCAAGGCTGCCCTGACGCCGCGGAGCTGCCCGTGCCGGGGCTTTATTCACGTCTTCTTAACTGTAACTTAATCAGAGCATTTAGGAAATATCCCCCGAAATCTTATCCCTTCATCTGCTCACGAGCTGGATGTACAAACCCACTGTCAGGACGCACACACACACACACACACACACACACACACACACACACACACACACACACATATATACGCACACACACATTTTGCGGAGCCTTCTCCTCCCTCCCTCAGTGCGATCTTGTATCAAAGCAAACAAATGACATGCTGTCTTCTCCTCTCTCTCCCCCCACTGTCTTTTTTGATGTGTGGTTGTGTAAAATGACACGCCGTATCTCTCCAGCTGACATTATCACTCGCCAGCGCGCTCACATCTTCCGGCCGCACGCCTTTCCCACAGGACTCCCTACAGCAGGGGTCTTTGTCTCTGAAAGCATCACACACACACACACACACACACACACACACACACACAGACACACACACACATGGAGTGAAGCCTCTATGATTTTACCTCTGCATTGTGTGCTGTCAGTGACTGGTTTAAGAAATGAGCGAGAGGTGCTATAGAGAGATGGAAGGGGAGGATAGCATAGAATTGAATTTTCCAAGCAACCTTTTTGGGGTGTGTGTGTTTTTTTTTTTTCCTGAAGAACTGATGTGTGTGTGGCATTTCCCGCTAAGATTTTTAATGCAGCAGAAAGAGATGTAAGTTACTCAGAGAGCTCTGTCACATTAGTGTGTCCGTCAGTATTAAGCTGACGTCTGTAACAACCCCGATACAATAAGCAGCCCGGCTCAGGATGAGATGGGCTGATAGATGGAAGGAAAAGGGAGGAAAAGGGTTTTTGTTTTAGATTTATCATTTTTTACAGTTAAAAACGGTAAAAAAGGAAGCTATTTTTGAAAAGAAACAATAGAAATACTGTTTTGTGGCAACAGCTCTGAGTTTTAATATGGAGTTGTTGTTTTTTTCAGTATACAGGATACATACATAAATGACAGAAATATCATCATACAAAAAAAAAATATCATACACACTAAAGTCAATCAAACAGTCACGTTAATCTCCACTCAAGCTGGAAGACTCTTTGCCCTTTAACTTGTATTTTAATGGAGGGACATCTGATACAGGAGAAAAGCCCCAAATGAAAGCATTATAGTGTTGTTGAAATTGAAAATAAATAGATTTATTTATCATTTATTTCACCTTTTCCACCCCCATACCCCCTGATAATCAGTCAAGAATGCAGATTGGATTTTTTTTTCTTTTTTATTTTCTGTTGCTGCATGTGATCAAATGCTCTTTTCAGGGGATGAGAAGTTTGTTTATTTGAGCCTAAAAATACATTTAAAATCCTGCACTTTGCACAACCTTGACTGTTTTACATCATGAATATGATAAGGTGTTTGTTTGTTTGTTTGTTTGTTTTACATCACGTTTATTGATCTGGAATTCACTAAAACCGCCCCGTCAACATTTGCAGGATGTGTTTGCTTCGACTTCTTTTGACAGACACACACTTTTCAACTCCTCTCATTAGCAGCTAAAACACACATCTATCTGAAGTTTCCCAGTGTGAGGATTCATTTTTTTTCCTGCCAGTATTCAAGGGAGATCCCAACAAAGTCAGTATAAACGTGCACAAATTGACTCCTACATTAGAGGTAAAATGTGGCTGTGGTTGAAATAAATTAAATCCTTTTACGTTTATAGCAAACTGTAAAACTGATGGTTTATAAGTTTTGCTACGTATTAAAAAAAGAGTACATTTAGAGGGAAAAATAGATGTGAATGTAAATTTGACATTCACTTTTTAATTCATTATATCCTTTTTAAAAATGTGTACGAACATTAAAACATCTGACCTTTACAAATTCTACAGCATGCAAAAAAAAAAAAAAAAATGCATGTTGGGCTCTGTCAAGCTCTTCATCATTAGGTGTGTGTGTGTGTGTATGTGTGTGTATAGGAGAAAGACACTGAAGGCCATTGGAGGTCGTCAAATTGACAGTGCTTTTTGTCCTGTCAAACGCTCACGTGAGGAAGTCTTGAGGGAATTTCAATAATCATCCTGAAGGACTTTTCTTCTTGGGCCACATTCTACTAAATGTATCTCTCTCCTTCTAATTCCCCTTCACAATACGTCTGGCTCAGGCTACTCATCATGTCATTGGTCCCTTTTCTATTCCTCTGTGTTTGATTCTGACAAATACATGGATTATCGGCCAGGGGGATTTTTAAATATATGGCTAATGTGAGCTTTCATGCCTGTGCTTTAATCTGCTGAGTATTTAAAACCAATCTTAAGGACGGGAGAAAACGCAGAGGTCAGGCTTTTTCCTGCGCCGGGCCCCGGAGAAAAGAGAGGCAGACGGATTGAAAGAGGGAGACGGAGCAAAAATGGAAGTGAGGAAGGGGAAGTAAGAGAAAGACCATCATTTCTGTGCTATTGGAATTCTAACCGGGATTAACGGTGAAATCACAGGTATCAAAGCTCATCTGGCGGGAGGAAAAAAAAAAAAAAAAAAGACGAGGCTCCCCAGAGGAAGAAAAGTTGGTCCGCTCGCCACAGCTGTGTGTGCGTGAGAGAAAGAGAGGGAAAGATCCCGAGGCCAGGGCGATTCTCTGCCTTTTTCACTCGTCAGGTGCCCGGCCGTCCTGCGGAGGGCGAGATCTTCCCCCCGCCTGTTTAGCGGGACCGTGACACCGACTGGTGGAGGATGAAAGCTCCATCAAGCGTCCGGCCGCTGGACTGTCAGGGTGTCGTCTGCTCATTTACAATTCAGACACTTTCAAGTCCTTATTACTGTCTCTCTTCCGTCTGGGCTTTCATCTTTCTCCGTGTTTCCACGTCTCTCGTGTCCACAAGTGCTTGTCTCCCATCCGCTCTTCCTCCTCCTCCTCCTCCTCCTCCTCCTCCTCTCATGTTGCCTTCTGAGTGATTGAAAGGTGAACGGGGCTCCAGCGTGCAGCTGTGAGAGGGCGATTTGTGGCTCCGAACGGCATCAAGCAACTTATAGACCTGTTTTTTTTATGGCTGTAATATGAGGCACTTAACATATCGCTGCAATAAAGCGCAATAGATGCAAGGTCAGGGAACTTAAACACACAGACCACGGGGCGTGTGTGCACTGCTCCGACGGTTGAGTCGGAGACGACGGACGAGTTAAGTTTTTACGGTGCGGGACTCGTTAAGTAGGCCATCCTGATATCATCTGATACACTTGTTTGCTCGCCGACCATACAATCGCAGTCCTTCCCGGCTGAGGAAGCATTCAAACTGCTATTTGAACATCAATGCGGCATGCAAATAACATTCACCACCCCTTTTCGCATCAGATAAGATAACCCGCAACGCTGCCTCGTCTGGCAGCGCCGCGATGTGTTTCGCATCCTAAGGCTACGCTGCTGTTGCAAAAAAACATCCTAAATGAGCCCTCTCAGCAACTTCCCAAGAAAAAAAGAAGAAAGCAGGAGAAGTTGGCGTCTGTACACAGCGCGTGTGCGTTTGTGTAGAAGTGTGTATCTGTGCAAAAGAGGGGGAGATGCAGGCGGGATTAGAGAGGGGCTGGAGGGGTGAGGTGGCCCTTTAATTTGGAAAGTTTGATGTGACTGACGCACATCTGGTCCCTCAGCGTGACAGATCCTGCTACACATGCAATATGGGAAAGTGATCCATCCTTCTTTTTCACTTCTCGATCGTCTCCCCTCTTACTTTCAATCCCTTACCTCAACCTCCCAAAACGGCAACACGCGACTAGTTTTTTTTCCCCCTTTCGCTCGTCACTCGTCACTCGTGCCACTTCCTTCTTCCTGGTTCCCTGATTCCCTCTGCAATGAATTCTGGGGACTGAGCAGCAGCAAACCTCTCAGCCAGATGCTCCTGTTTTATTACAGAAAACTGAGTTCTGAGCAGCAGAGCACTTTTTCACTCTCATGTTTAACCTTAACAAAAAACTTACAATAAGTGACTCACATCATTAATGGTTTTGTGGAAAGAAAAATAGTCTGAAGTCTTGAGAGTTTGGAAAACTCTTTTGCTCATCCTGAAAAATACTGGCCTTATGTTATTTGTGCAAAACTGTTATAGAAAGGCTCACTTGCCTTTGGTAAGCCAATTTAATAATCCCAGCACTCTGTATTCTGTATAATTCAATGAACCAGAACTTGAAGGTGCTGTTGATAATTGTCAGATTACACAGTGTTCTCTGTGCTGCAGTTTATATAAGTGTCTTCTTGTTACTTGTGTTTCTTTGTAATCAAACTACAGCCGGCTGAGTTTCTGTGAAATCTCTGATTGAATTGAGTGAGATCTCTGCTTTTCAACTTGTAATGAATGGAGTTTAGATCTGTACCTGCAGAATTTACTGATGGCTCATTTTATCTATAGTTTATTTTCAGTGTGTAACAGGTTTGGGCGAAGTCTTCTTATTTCTATTAAATATTACTGTTATTAATAATGACAGGAGAATGAGTGGGTTTCAGGTGACCTGTAAAAATACGAGACGGTGACAGTAACATGATGGGGTGAGGATTCTGTGGATCTGCTGTATTATTCGATCATGTGTTGTTAATTTTTGATCCAAACCTGAAGGAGAATCCTCTACTTGAACTTGAACGCGAGCGCCTCCGCCCCCAGCCTCCTGACTCTGCTGGTTCGACTTGTTCGCTCGGTGCATCCTGCAGCAATCTCACCCCACGTTAAAGAACAAACTGAACATGAAACTGTTACATTCGCAGCATCAAACCGAGTTGGAAATGAACATCACGTCCCGCCGATGCCACGCCGCGCCTGTTCGACCTGTTTTTGCGAATCTATGAAAATAACACAGGTGCTGTGTACGTTGCGCGCCGTCAGCACCGCGACGCCCCTCCTCTCTGTGGAAGTAATTACAGTCCGTTGCAATTTATTTCATAATTGCTGTTGTTATCAGCCGACTAAAGTAAACCCGCATGCATGTTATGAGAGTGGAACGCAAACATGATAGCACGTCGTTTGAGAGTACATTTTAATTGTGTTTGCGCAGACTTCTGTCATGTCGGAGACGACGCCTCCGCCTCCTCATCAATAACGACCCAGATATGTATTTTCAGGAAGGCCCTGAGCCCGGAGGTAAAGCCGGGTCATCTCGCTGATATTGATCAGCTCAAACGATAACAAAACTACAAAAAAATTGCATTTGTATGACCACAGAATTGAGAACCTCCCATGCGCCTGAAGATGTGCATGGCTAAACCTGCTGAGCTTTTCCAACAGGATTCTAAAAAAAAAAAAAAAACAAAAAAAAAAACTGAAGGCTTTTGCTATATGTGTGTGTTTCAGCCTCTCCTGCTGTACAATTGACTGGTCAGCCTCAGGTGATAACATAAAGGAACAATGTGTGAAACTGTAAAGAAAAAACCCCCCGAAAATCTTAAGTTTTCTGCTGGAAAAAAATAAATAAATAAATAAAACAGTTACATGACCTGTCAAAAGCGGCATATTGTCACATTTGTAACAGAATACACAATGGGAATGGAAAGGCGCTCAACCTTCACAAAATGTCTGCATATAAAAGTTCCAATCAATAAATGTGCCTTGACCTGTTTGCCCTCAAATAGTTTTTCAGTCTTGGCCAAAGTGATGGACAACACAAAGACACACACATATACACACACACATACACGCACACAAACACACATAGACGACTGACCTCCAACCCTGCAGCACACGGTTTGAGTGTGCTGGATTCATTATCAGCGCGGGTTTTAGGAGCCTCCAAATCATAAGAAAGGCAACATTGTGTTTGTAGTGCAGAAAGTGTTCCTGTGAGGTAAATGTTTCTGAAGAAGCATTGTCCGAGCGCCGCCATTCATTCAAACGCGTCTCTTCACAAGTGCAGCCGGGCTGGTGGGCGTACTGGAGCTGTGATCAAGCAGTCGCTTACAAATACGCGCACACTTTGTTCATGGCAGTCTGTGGAACCGGAGCGAGTGCAGTAAAATGTTGGAGGGTGTTTTTTTTTTTTTTTTTTTTTTTTTTTTTTCCTTCTTCTAAAGCCTGAAGTGTGGAGAGGCCTTAAATTATAAATTTGTCATGTAGGACTGAAACAAATAACCAGTCACCAAGGATCCACTCAAGAATGCACAAAATGAAGCATTGCTGTGCTTTTTTGTCTCTGAAAACAAGGTTTGGATTATATTCACTCATTGACCTCTGGAGCCTGAAAAGCTTAAAATAACATCGACCAAGGAGGCCTGAAGGAAGGAGGAGGACGGGTGCCTGAGTGTGTTTGGCTCATCAGTTTAGTCTGTTGATGATATTTAACAATCTACATCTTTTAACGGCATTAAAAATTACTCCGACTACTACCTTTTAACCGTTTCATGTTTTATTGCAAAATCAGGAATTTAATACACCTGAAACAACGGTCTACGTTCAAAGCATTTTGTTAGATGAATAATAAAGTTGTTAAAAAAACAGGTTTTTGTTTCTCAGAAGAAGAAACTAATTTGGTATGAAATTGCAAATGAAAGCTTCAAATGTTTAGCATGCTCAGTAGCGACTTATAACTAAGTTATGAAGTAGTGAATACATAACGTACCACTGTGTAAAATTACATATAAAAAGGTGAAGTATCCAAAAATGCTACTACATTGTAACAGTTTTAGCATTAATTTATTTATCTAATATGCTATATTTCTGCAAATATTGTCTCAAAGAAGTGTTGAAGCTGAATGAATATGGATTGATTAATTACTGAACCATAAAAGTCAAAATGCATGAAAAATAAAATGAATTTCATGGGCCCTACAACTAGCCAGTACTGGGAAGACAAACTTTTGCAGGAATGAATGATGAGTTACAGCAAAAACATTTGTACCTTTGTATTTGTATTTTGCACCTCAAAGAAAAGCAAGACTGGAGTTCAGACATCTTCTGCCTGAGTTCATGTCATATTTAATAGGTTGGCAGTGATGAAGCTACCATGTCAAGTATCAAATGTGCCTTTTACTCATTTCCACACATCTTCCTTAAGGCTTTACCGAATACGGGGAGCTGGAGTCGATCCGAGCTGACAGCGAATGAAGGCAGGATGCATCTTATACAGGAGAAACACAGACAGACTGACAAACCACACACACTCCAGTTCACACCTGCAGGAGTTCAGAGGAACCGTTTAGCTTCAAACTCATGTTTTTGGACTCTGGGGAATAAAAACGGTCAGTATCTTGGATAGACGTTTCCACCACAGGACAGAGGAACAAACGATCCACTTACACTTAAACACCCTCGCTATTTAACCAAAAAGCATGTGTTTGGATTGCGTGTATAAGCCAAAGTACCGGAGAAAACCTGGCCAGCGAGAAGATTTTAGATCCATGAGAACACTGGATATTTGTGCTGTGAGTCGTCAGACTGATCCAGAACCATATCGCATAAATAAAAGTCTTAATGATGAAGCACAATAACTACTGATCTGTAAATCCAACCTGTCGATGATTTCATTTTATTTTTTTCATCATTTCATAAATAGCTTTTCATCACTCCCCTCCTGGCCGCGGCCCGGAGAGCTCGCCACGGGGGTGAAGCGTGTCACGTCCATAAGCGTCTCTGTCAATCTAAAGAGGCCTGGCCTTGAAGTTAGTGTCCATTTGGCAGTGTGTTCACTCTGATGGATTTGTAAACATGAGGACCGGCATGTCCACACACTCCAACACACACGCACGCACACATTTTCTCTCTTTCACGCTCACTCCCACACCAATGTCCAGATGATTACGGGGCCATGAAGCGCCCTCTGACACCATCAGCACAAAGGTAATCCTGTCGCTCCACAGAAGAATCGCCGGGCCTTTCTCTGCTTTCATACTCAAACATAATTCTCCCCATTTGGCATTTTGACATCATATCTCCAGTACCCTCCTCAGGCACCCTCGCACAGTTCTCTCTCGCTCTACCTGGCCAAAACACAGCCACAATAACTTTATTTTATTTTCCCCTCTCGCTTCAGTAGACAACATTCAACCCTTACCTCTCCATTCTCTTTTTAATGTGTTTTTTGTCCTCCTCTGCCTTTCTTCTTTCTTTTTTCTCCCTGACTTCCAAGGTCAGACAGGACAAACAATGCCACTGGTGTGTGTCTGAATGTGTCTCACTACCCACCATCACCGCCGCTGTTGCCTTGGCAACGCACTAACCATTAATTTTCAATTAAAGCAGACAAAGAGATGACAGCTCAGGGTCCATGGAAGATGTCAAGAAGCAGTATTAATATACGACAAGTGAGCATAATTGTGTGTCCATTTTTCTCCGCTCTCATCTATGCTATCAGTGAAATGTGAAAGCAGAAGATAATTTGAGGGTGTGGGAGACGCTGGCCACTGTTTTCTTTTAACCAAGACGCCTCTGACGTATCTTTTCTGAGAAATATGGCATTCATCATTACCTTTATGAATATTTTGTCAGGGATGTTATTATTTTCATTATCACTCTATCAAAAAAGATGCTATTTCACTTGTGGTTCAAATGCGCACACTTCACAGAAACACACACGCACAGAGACACACACACACACACCTGTAAGCTGTATCTAGTGCAAGGACACGGTGCTGACTGTATTCCGTAGGTTGTTATTTGATTTCCATTAACCAACAATTACAGTGAGACCTCCAACTCATGCAAATGTGTGAGCCGCTCTCCAAGCCTTTGTCTGATCTGGGAGAACTTTTGGACACATCAATGCATAGACACAAGACCGCACACACACACACACACACACACACACACACGCACTAATGCAACACACGCAAGGCCAATGAAAACCACAGACTTCACACACAGTGGGACCTTGGAGAGTATAAAAACACGCAGGACAATAACGAGAAAAATATTTTATCAGTGATAGGGTGAGCGAGGCACGGCTCTGGGTAGTGAAGCAGGTGAAGAAAAGACCTCAGTGAGCTTGTGCTCGCTCGCGCGCGCACGTCCGGCAACAGCCCGGTTAACCTGGTTTGTGCAACAACAACAAAAAAAAACCCACTGATACTATGTTTGTGAGACAAGTCTCACAATATCTGATGGACCATTTCGCTGGCACTGGTCCATGGTGTGTGTGTGTGTGTGTGTGTGTGTGTGTGTGTGTGTGTGTGCGCTTATTGTTAGAATGATACAGGTTCCAAGCAAAGTGTGTTTGCCATTGCGGAGTTGATCCAGGCAGCAGAGGTGTTTTGTAACATGAGCATAAACTCCCTTCAAAGCCTGTGAGCTCCCCTCTGAGTTCGCGTGTGTGTGTGTGTGTGTGTGGGTACGTGTGTTTTCGGTAGAAATAAGTCTCTGGAGGTTTTTATGGCCAAATTTACTGGGAGTTTTGCTGGTTAGACTTTGCTTGGAAGCTCTCCTGCTCCTCCTTCTACACAAAACTGAACGTTTATTTCAATGAAGAGACTGTGACCATCGGCGAATGGGGACTGTGATTTAATGGTGGTGAGATTAAAAAACAATGTGAGGTCAGTCCCTCAAATCCAGGACTGTCACTGTTTGCTGCTTTCAGTCTAAACATACAGCTACTCGCTCTTCTTCATCAGTTCCTATTATAACTATTCACAAAGGTATTGAAATGACAACAATATCAAGTATGTATAAAATCTGTGGTGCAATCACACACTGATCTTAACGTCACTAAACGTGCGAACATGAGATTAACTATATCTTGTGCACTGATGTTATCTATTTCCTGTGCTACGTTGCTAACAATAAGATCGTACTTGAAATGATGCAGAACTGTGTAAAACGGAGAGGAGAGCTGTGACCGGGGGGGGGGGGGGGGGGGGGGGATGTACTTTATGGAAGCGAAGGGGTAAACCTGGTAAAATGCTGTTACTGTTATCAGAAAAGGTCCATCTATGAGACAATCGTGTTTTCTGTCTTTGATCGCTCTTTTCCTCACTTTCCAGTCTGGATCCATTTTTCCTCTACCCTCCTGTAACCCTCCACTTTCATTCTCAGCTGCACTTTTCTTACATCCCCAACAGTCTCCCTGTCCCTCCCTCCCTCCCTCCCTCCCTTCTTCTCTGTTGAGTGTGCCCCTTAAATCACAGAGTCCCTAAACTGCCCCATAAAAGATGGCAGGTTCTCCCCTGCCTCCCCCCCTCCCTTCCTCCCCTCTGTCTCCACACATTACTGCTTTAATTAAGGTAATTACTTTCAGAGTAGTACTAATCGGATCCTCTTCTCTCCTGTGTTACACACATGCACACGGACACACACACGTAAGGCAGGCACACACATTTTTCCATACACAATTCAGTTTCAGTTTGCTGTATTCTCTCTAGCCGCAACAGTACTGTCATGTGCTCAGTGGAGACAACGGATCCCCCAGATTATTGATTAGTAAAGACAGAAATCAACATTTTTATTTTGCATCATGATTTTGAATCAAAAACAAATTTTTTTTTTCTGAACGGAAAACAGGCAATAACATGGCTGGATGATCATATTCAAAACCTGTAATTTGTAAATCTGAATATTCAACCATTATTGAACTTGTAACTTCATAAGATAAGATAAGATAAGCTATTTGGGTCATCACAGCACACTCTGTATATTTTACCGTCATCTGTTTCTTGTTGAATGAGCTCTGAGTAGTGAGAATTAGAAGTAAAAATCTTTCAAAAAATACTCTGATGTCTAAGAAAGTCTACTCAAGCAGAAATACTTTCTCATCTCAGAGTTCAGCAAGGGAAAACAACTTAAATTTGAATTATTCAGGCTTTGTATCAACAAAAAACATTTCAGGTGAAAAAGTATTGTGTTCCTTTCAGAAGAGTTTTGGGTTTGATGTCCGTTTACATCAATGTAGTCATCATGCAAGGCCACCAGCCTGTCCTGTTGTTGGTTTTTGTAGTGAAACCACACACACGAGCAAGCAGAGAAAAATATGTTACACACATGAACAATGGCAAAAACACGCAAGTTCATACGGAAAGACCACAAAGTTGGATTGCTATTAAAGACGACTCCAAACTATAAAACTACCAGGTTCCAGAAGAATATGGACTGGGAATCATGACACTCTAGAGGTAAGCATTATTATTATTAAAGATAATATAAATCAGCATGTGCAGAAGAACTATTTACTACAGCCACGACGCACATGATCAGTTGTAACGTTTCAGAAAGGTTAGTTTTCCACTTTTACACAGTCAGGGTGTTTTCTACGGGTCGTGTTTTCCTCCATCAACCTGGAGACGGAGTCAGAGAGATTTCAAAAAAGCTCCTTTTTTAATTTTTGAAAGGTGTCTCCTCAGTGACTCTGACCACCATTGTCTTGTAAACAGACCCCAAAACACAACAAAGGTTCGAAACACAGCGTAAACGGCGCCTCAATCATGCTGGATGAAAACCCGACTCGCTGTGACAGTCAAACAGTCGAAGGATATTTTAGGAGTGGTGGTGTCATTTGACAGCTGGTGTTTTGACAGAGTCATCTGAAGAAGGAGAAAAAAAAAAGTTGTGGGTTTGTGCAAGCTGTAGCTGTCTGCAGTGCAGGAATTTCATGTTGATCCATGTGTCATTAACATGCAGCAATATTTCTTAGCTTCAGACACTTTGTTCATGAACTCTCTTTCAATATGGGCAGCACGTGTTTAAGGGAAGTATCAATTGCCCAACACTGATGAGAAAATTTCCACAAATCTAAGGATGAGTTATAAGAGAGGGTTGAAAAAAGTGGGGTTTTCATTCACAAAATTCATGTTTTCCACTGCAGGTATGGTTTTACTCGTGGAAAAAGGGAATCTGACTGGCTGTTAAGTTTAATTCAGCCAGATGGGTGGATGTACGGCTGGCCTGTGACCAGAGACTCGGGAGTCCTCTCCACCGCCATCCCCCCTCCTGCTTCCCCCCAAAGGCACCTTCACTGATAATGAGAGAGGGAATGCAGGTACGGCTCGGACTCAGGGGGGTTTCAATTAACGCCCTGCAGATTAATAAAGAGTAATAAGGCGTGCTGCATGCATGTGTGCGTATGTGCATGTGTTTTTCCTCATGCGTTCATGTGCGCGCGTGAGAAGACCCCTTGCCGCTCGGCGTGATGGAGGGAGCAGAAGAGGAAAAGGACTGTGAAAAAGTGGCGGCAGACTGTGGAGAAGAGGAGCATTTCCAGCTCGGCTCTGATTGAGTTCCCGCTCGAGGGTTTTTAATTGGTCATCTGCTTCCTGTCACCACAGTGAGATTAACAGCTGGATTTCTCTTTTTCTTGTGTCATTTTGGTGAAATTAGAGAAGAGCAGCACAGGTTGGAGAAAGAGGAGAGAAGGACCTGAGAATGACATGCAGTCAGATGTGACCCATCAGAATGTGGCTTTTGAATCCTTGTGCGACTCACTCACATCTCTTATCGTTCTACCAGCCCAAAGCAAGAGATCTATATATTTATACACTGTGAAAGATGCGCATTCAAACCAAAATCTTTAAAAAAAACAACAACAAATGTTTCCATACCACGTTTATTTTATTTATTTATTTATTTATTTTTTTTTTTTTTTTTGAAGTTTAGTTAAATTCAAACTTATTTTCAGAAGAAAAGCCCAAAGTAAATCTAAGTACATGATTTTAATTGTAAAGTTCTTTGAATTGTTTGGCTGGACATTTCAAGACCACTGAAGCTGTGTTTGTTTGCCTTGCCTCAGAATGGATATATTGTGTTTAACAACTGTTTTAGCGGATGAGAAGCGACAAAGTGTCCAGAAGAACAATCTGCAAATCATACTGAAGAGTGGCTCCCTCAGGTTTTTAGGAAATGACATACGTAAAGATGTATATCCTGCTTCAGTAGGACTCTAATAACCTGAAGAAAGTAGATTTAAAAAACATCAAATCAAAGCAACTGACTGACTTAAAATGATTAAAAATGGTTGAAAGAACTGCAAAATGGAGAAAATTATTTAAAACAACTGTGACAACTGTAATGGCTAAATTTACTGAATATGACACAATATTGTAAAACAGCAAAAAAAAAAACAAAAAAAAAAAAACGTATTTCAATGAAATAAGCAAAATTGTTCAATTGCTAGTTGCTAGTTGGCTAATGAGGAGAAAAAAACTCCCACAGTTAAAAGTAAAACTAACTCAAATAACTAAACTGGCCAGAGTAACTACATTTAATAAAAAAATGACTGATAAAGATTAAAACTGCTAAAAACTATTCTAATCTAAACTGATGTCATGAATGTGACCTAAAGTACTTTATCTTTTTTTAATGTGCAGCAAAACTTGATGTTAAACTCCATGAACTGATTTATCCTCATTTCAAAAGTTTGAAGCTCAAGATAAATTCCATGGGGTGGAAATAGTCAGTGACCCACTTTTAAAAGAAGAGTGAGTGCCAGGTTACGCTGGTTTGTTTGTCTGGGGACACTCCCTTCTGCACTGCTATGGTGCTGCAAAGCGTCTAAATAAACACCCCCACACACACACACACACACACACACACACACCCTGTCACTAGACATTATTTGTTTCACAAAGGTGGTTCAAATGAGCAACACTTCTGATTATTTAGTTTTCTGCTGCCATCCATGACCCAACCGATTACTGTATTTGAAATGAACATTTAAAATATGCAACCCTGTGGCACCTATATTAGCTCCTGGACATATTTTTATTTAATTCTGCCGGCTGTTTTTTTTTTGCAGTTTGTTCTCAGCAAGTAAGTAAGTAGACGAAAAAAGTTTCCATGACAACTCCGCGACTAAGGACAATATCTTTTCAGCATTTTCTAAATCCCAGATTGTGTTTCTTGTGCTTGCATCAGAGGAGTTTGTGCAGCTTTCTTTCATTCATTGTTAATCTGTACTGATTGAGCACTGTCAGACTTTTGTCTCAGCCACGTAGCATACGCTAGCTATCTCAAGCATGCAAGATAAACATTTACACTATCAAGGGTTGGATGTGAGGTATGTTGTTTTTAGTAGTTGAAAAGGCATTTGTTGTATTTACTGTATGTGCCTGGGCCTGAGCATTTTTATGTGAATGTTTCTGTGTGTGTGTGCAGTTCAGAGACACTGTACACACTGTACATGCCTGAAGATCTGCAAGCCAGATAACACCTGTCATATGTGGTGTGTGCGTGAGAAAGACCTGTCTGCTTATGACTTTGGTGTGTTCTAACGCTGATTTATGGTGTAGTGTGTTTCTTTGCTCTGCTGTGCGGCGCTGTGAGTGAGTGTTTAGGGGTGAAAAGGACGCTTTCAGGTACCCTGCGGCTTGTACATGTATGTGAAAACAAAGTCCCGGGCCCCTGGGACAAGCAGCTGCAAGAATGATTGAGTGACACGTGGGTCCGCCCCGATGCATTTCAACTGGCATATATAGGAATAAGGAATGCATCAAAGGCCATCTGAATGTCAACAAACATCATATAGGATTTGAACATGAAAAAGCTTCGGGGAAGATTAAAATAATGATGACTGATGAATAGTCAGCTAATTTTTTTTTTCTTGAAGCAATAAGCAGGCCAACAGAATGATGAATGCACAGACAGGCTGACACACAAGACAACCGGAAAGCCAACTAATCAGTCAAACCAGCGAGTTCTGTTTGTTCTATGGAGCAACACATAATCAAGACTTCTAATCCAGGATTTTGAGGAAATTTCAATCTGCTCAAATAGAAAAAAAATTAAATCTATGATTTCTTAAAGTGGAAACAACACCCTTTAGAGCTCATGTCTTAATGCAGCACTAAATACTTAATGAGATTATGGAATTAGCAATGATCAATTCGTTCAAAACTGTTGGCTGTGATGAATAAACAAAGTGCTCTTTGTTTTTCACTTTCCCTCATTCTACTTCACCTCAACATCCCCACATAGCCTTTGTTGAAGGGTTTGCCATTTAGAGCCTACATATAACACTAAAAACACTGATAATTTCAGTGCATGGCATTGATTAATTACCCAATATCTTGTGTCCAGCGATGGGATATATTAGGCACCGAGTGTGCAGAACGCTCATGATGATGAAAATTGAAAGCGCCTAAAGAGGCTCTGGCAAAAACCATGATATGAGCCCACGAATAAACAGTCAGGCAAGAGCATCCGACAGTTTATGTGTCAGGAGAGCTGCTGTCGGAGAAACACAACTTACAGTGGATGTGTGGAATGGTGAGCGGTGAAATCTACCACGATTGAAAGAGTCACCAAAGGAAGAAGTGTGGCAGTGGCTCAGTTTCCGGAGTGAGTAATCTTCCAAATGGGTTACCCTCACCCTACTTACCCCAACCCGACTTACCCTAACCCAAACCTTAACCCTATGGCTCATGTTAAGTGTGTTGTGACGTCTGAAGTAGCTAAGTGCACAATATAGTGAAGCTAACCTAAGAATTCTAACCAATCATGTGATACCTCCGCTTGGCCTCAATGATGTTCAAATCACCACATTCAAAGAGACTTTAAAGAATGACTTAAATAAAGACAATCATGAATAGAGGAAAAAAAAGGAGTAATGACAAAGTGACAAGAGGATGTGACAACAAGGACGCCAAAGCGTGATAGGCCAGAGTGTGGAGGAGGGAGAATCAATCTGTCTTCAAGGGCCTGTTGATTAGACATTCAGCAGCCTTCTCCATCTTCGTTAGGCTTTAATTAATTCATAATACTGAAACAAATTACCTTTGCATGGATGAAAATTACACCTAAATGTGGCGTGGCAGTTTGGCATTTGGTGATTAAATTATATCTGGAGATAGCGAGAGTTTGATAGAGCAGTGTTGTCTTGATGGAGTCCTTTAACATTATTAAGTCTGAAATAACAATACTCGCTTTTCTCACGTGGAACCATTTGTAATAGAGACTAAGAGGAGAGGAGAGGAGAGGAGAGGCCAGGTCTCTGTACACAAGACGTTTCATCAAAACAACAAAAGAAACTCATTGTGTCTTTCCACCAATCTCTGCTCCAGTATAACTTGTTGGCTTTAGATAATAGGCAAAACCTTTTATGTTACTTTTTTAAGGACTTTATGCTGTTTGGCCTTTATTTCTGCTGTCTGCAACTTGGTGAGACTGAAAAGATTGTGGCACATACAGATTTTTCCTAATCCACTTTTCACACAGGACCGACTTATCACACAGAAAGGGTAGATAGTAGCCCATCAACCTAAAAATGCGTCTTTATCAGGCCTCTTCATTGGCTTTGTTCACCCATCTGCCAGAATGAGGAATTCTTCACAGACAATGACGCATAATAATAAAAAAATATATACAATAAGAATACTTACTTATGACAATACAATAAAATAGACCTGGAGCGGGAAAGAAAGCAGAAGAGCTCAGCTTTGAAAAATGATAACAGAGTTAAGGAATAGAATGGCCTGAGTATTTTCATCTCTTTTTATAGGTCATAGATTACGGTAAGCAGATAGCCACGCAGCGTTATCTTTGTCTGAGTTACTCTGTGGCTACTTGACTTTGACGCTAAGGAGAAGAAATGCAACAGCTCCTATAGTTTCACCCTGCTCTTGTCCAGGTCTGGATGCCAGACAATGATAGTTAAAATGCAGATGTGACCGAATCGAACGTGAAAGCTGTGCAGCACAAACCTATGGAAGCAAAACTGTGGTACCAACGCAAAATCCCGCATATATTCTATTGCATCGCAAATCGTGAATAATGGGCTTCTTAAGACTGACACACTGAGTGTAAAGATAGAGAATCATTCCAAACAATATGTCCTTGAGCTCAGTCATCCGGATCTATATAATTTACGTTGGGGTTTAAGCCATTTGTGCTGGTGATAGAACCCCAAAGGTTTCACAGGAAAAGTGAGAAATGCTCAGATCAGTGAGGGCAGAACAGTAAACTAACAGGCATTCTGCAAGCAGAGCAGAAGACACATGAAACACAAAGTACTTTTTCTTTTAGAAAAGATTTAACTACATTTTTGATTAAGAACCTTGTAGAAGTTCCACTGCACTGAGGACTAACGACAAATCAGCAGCTCTTCCAAATATGGACAATCAAGACAAAAAAGAAGTTGGTGACACTGTCAAACTTCAGTGTAAATTTAATGTTGCTGCGCCATTGGTGAATATTTCTAATTACTGTGCTGCTTTTGCAATGTGCCTGCCCGTTACTGTGAGGTTAACATTTAGGATTAGTCTTCTTTATGTGCCATTCAAAGATAATTATAATGATAAAGCAACATTGGTAAAATCATATTGTTCAATGAAGAAAAAAACAAATACATGTAACATGGTTTAACAGTCACATGAGATTAATGTGACAATGACTAATGGGAGCAGCTGCTGTGGAAGGGGAACAAAACACTGTACACTTCACATTTATGAATAACACTCAGCACCATATTTTAAACCCAGTAAACAAAACCCCAACTTTGCATTTATTGTTTACTTGTTTGTGTCTGCACTGAAAGATTCAGATTTCAACATAAATGTCATTAAGTGATTATTTATATGTCTGTAGTCATAGAAATAAAAAAAGGTTTTCGTTGATCTCTCGGTTCTGTTGTACTTGTGTGTCTTTAACTTTGCATCCTGATATCTGTTTAATTTTCAGGGCCGCCAGCCCCGGCGGTGCAAATCACACTACGGCACACAAACTTGAGAAAAAAAGCTGTTCACTCGCATACCTGTGTGTGTGTGTGTGTGCGCATAAATGTACTGTACATGTGTTTGATCGCGTGTGTGTATGTGTGTGTTTGTTCACAATGTCTTGTTTGCTCTCTCACTAAAGGCACGGTACAGACAAACCTCCTCCGCAGGCAACAGGAGCCTCGGTGTCAATTATCCTGCCCTGAACCTGCGATCTCTCCTCTTTTCTCCCTCTCTCCTCTCTGTCTCCCATCATCCTCAGCTCCTCTAATAGGCCCGCTCTCAGGATGATGAGAGGACATGCTCTCCTCTGATGGCAGCGCAGCACAGCTCACAATGCTCAGTGTCAGGGCAAGATTAAGACGGGGCAGAGAGGAAAGCATTCCCATCAGACGTGTGTGTGTGTGTGTGTGTGTGTGTGTGTGTGTGTGTGTGTGTGTGTGTGTGTGTGTGTGTGTGTGTGTGTGTGTGTGTGTGCACTGACAGGTATTAGAGTTTCAGGTATTGTTGCCTCCTCAAAGGAACATGCCAAACACAGAGGTGAGATACTAATAAACACAGACATGAATGCAAGCCTTTTTACTACAAAGTGAGCATGCAAACACAGGATGAGCAGAGGAAGCGAGGGAGTGCAGGAAACAGAGAGAGACATAGAGAAGAAGAGAGAAAGAGAGAGAGAGAGAGATGTATAAACTGTCAACACTGTCACGGAAAATGGCCCCTCAAATTAAGCCGAGCGTGTGGTTCTACAAGGGACTCTGGGAAATTGCCTTTTATCGCTTCCCAAACAATGGGCCGTCTGACAGGGCTGCATATGATAACACACACACATACACACACTCACACACATGCGTGCACACACATCTGACAGCGCTATGCCCAATAACTCAGCCAGTCACTATTTACATTATTCCTCCAGCGAGCCTCCCTTTCATGCACCCTCCCTCTGTCTTCTTCAGCGACTTTTACTGTCCTCGGCAGCCGCGCGCTTTCATGTGGTTAATATCATGCAAAATAACAGCTTCTTATTTTCCCGCCGCACCCCACCCACCCCTCCGCGTCCCATCTTTAATGGGGGCTAAGCGCTGTAAGCTGGCTGAGCGCGAGGGCCTCTTATACACACACCACTGTGGTTATCTCTCTTCTCTGTTTATCATTGTTATTATTATTAATGCGCCGCCGCAACCGCCGAGCCCGAGACGCGCGGGGAGCGGAGGGAAGAGGAGAGAGCGAGAGAGAGAGAGAGAGAGAGAGAGAGAGAGAGAGAGAGAGAGAGAGAGGGATGAAGGGAGGAAGACGAAGAGACGGGGCGGCGGAGGGTGAAAGCGCCCCTCTGATGTGATGCTTGTTAAATAAACTGCTATTTACCAGCATGACAGAGATTATTTACAAACACGCCATTACACCGGCCCGCCCGCCCGCCGCCGCCACCGCCGCCGCCCCCCCCCCCCGCTTCCTCCCTCAGCAGCTCCCTCATCCTTCTCTCTTCCTCTGCTCCCGAGTCATCTATTTGATGCTCCGCGAGGGCCGCGGCGGCCGTAGGATTACGACGGGGTGACAGCGTAATGAAACGCTATTCGGCTACACTGCGTGGGGATGATAGAGGCCTGCAAGATGCTGCTGTGAAAAGGGATTTGTTATGCACTGAAGTTAGGGATAATGAGGGAAGCACTCCTCAGAGCCAAAAAGCCACTGTAAACTGTAATCTCATTCAAGCAGTGTTCCTATACAGCGTTTTCCTCCTGATTTCTCAATCAGGCTGTGATGCTTATTAGAGCCCACTGCAGCGCCATCGGCCTCTCAAAGGAAAGCTGTTTTTTCCTCTTTTAATGACATATATAAGTAGGTTTCTCTTCAGTGATGATATAATGGAAGCGGTGGCTGAGCGGTCACCCACGACAACAGGTTGCAGATTCAAACTCTCAGTGGTCACGATTTCTGCGTGTTGTGTCCTTGAGCAAATGTTTGCGAGCTGAATTTGTGGAATTCACAAGAATAAATGAGCCATTCAATAATCCCGGCGGGTGAACTGGTTAAGTAGACATCTTGACTCAGGAGAAGCACTGAGGTGATGTCAGGTATATACGGAATATAAACTAAAGTTAACCACTGAGTTTAACTCGAAGCATCAGGACACAAATTCTATTTGACGCCTCAACAGAAGCGAAGTGCAGCAGGAAATTCCTACGACGGTGACTAAACGGTGTGCTCGTTATGCCAAAGACACTTTAAAAATGTAGACAAACCCGGGTCTGCCAGTAAAACTTATTAAACTCTTCCTTCTTTGCAGGGAAACTGAATGGCAGGTCTTTAATCCGCTGATCCAATGACAACAGAATGAGGAAGGACTTTCACCAAGGAGGCAGCAGTTTCTGTGGAGGCAACAATTACATGCTTGTAACGTATTTAACTCATAGAGGCGGTGCAGGAGGAGGGGGTTAAACAGTGTTCTGCCGACGAACACGCTCACCTCATAGTCTGCATGTTCTTCCAGTGCATGTATGGGTTTCGTCTTGGTACTCTGGGCAGTGGGAATCATCCAAAAAAAATGTATTTGATAGATGTAGGTGCGTCCATTGTCAGATGTGATCAGCACCAACAGCTCCGGATCGAACCGAAGTAAAGTAACGTCTCAGAGGACGAGAAGAGCCGTACCTGCTGTTAACATGCCACTGCCTGAATGAGGGCTGTCCTATCACAGTATCAAACCATCAAGTGCTCCCTCTTATGAGACAAGGAGTTTCATTTGGTGGAAATTACAAGGAGTGGTGACAAGATGAAATAAAAAAAAAAAAAAAAAAAAGACTAGTTCTAGTAGCAGATCAAGGAACTTGACTTCTGATTTCTAAAACTCCAAAGACAGGGTTTTTACCATTCATTCATAATTCATACTGACAATAGTCGAGCAATTTGCAATACAATGATTAATGTGAGGTGTTAGTGCAATGCGTTTTTGACTGTGAAGTAATTTTTTTTTTTTTTATAACAGTAGACACCTGTATTAGCGTCTTCGGCTGCCTTTTTCATGCCATTGGCCTCAGTCAGTCAGCATTATGTGGCCCTCCAGTGAAAAACCTTCAGTTTTAGAAGATATCTGACAAAACAGGAGTCAACTAGAAGACCTGTGCAGTGTCATAACACCACATCCAAAAACAAAACAAGCCCTCCTGAAGTCAGGAGAAATTAAGATTTGTGAAGGTATTCTTTATGAAGCCACTAGACTTTCTTTTGCATGTTTTTTTTAAGAATATTCCCTCTCATCTTGTGTCCCTGACCAAACCAGACGCCACTCTCTGTCATTTTAATGTTTCACACAATAATGTATGCTAATGGTTCATTTTTTTGCCATGAAAAAGATCATAAAAGTGAAGGTTTGCTGTAGTTTTACTCATATTTGTTCAAGGGCTTGCTCAATATCAATTACTAGCACCTCAATAAAACTTTAACAGAAGCATTTATTAGATGGATCATGGTGGATATTATTCAGTTTTCAGGGGCAATTGTGATGTAAGATCTGTAATTAAACATAAAATCATATGTACATTTAACAAAGCATAAAGTAGCTATAGAATAATAAGCATAGCATATTACATTTGAATAAATATGAATGTTTGTGATTTAGTGCCATATTTCGGCTCTAGGAACACTTTCTGTCAAAAAAAAATGATATCTACAATCAGGGAAAAAAAGAGGACAACTATATCTTCAAACTTTGTTCACAGTAAGATCATTCTTTATGTGTGTAATCTCAAAGAAGTGGTGAAAGAGACAGCCTAATTTATGTGAGCATTTTATGAAAGATCATACTTGGATATTTCTTTTAAATCAAAACTACCTGAACTCAGACTGTCTCCTAACTCAAAGTCAACTGATATGCGTTCCTAAATAAAACTGACAAAGTGACTTGCAGAATTTATCACTTTTAATTAAGATGCGCGCTCCTCTCCTCCCCGTTTCAAACCTGCCGCTGCAGGTCGGCTCTGCGAGCGTAAACGTCTGTGAGGCAACTTGTCCGGTGAGGTGTTTCAGTTTGAAAACTTCATTTCTAACCACATGCCTCCTCCACACTGTCATGATGTTCTTCTCCCTCGGGGACCTTTAGCTATGGTGTGTGTGTGTGTGTGTTTGTGTGTGTGTGTGAGCCTCTGTATGCCGGTATCTGTGTGTGTGTGTGTGTGTGTGTGTGTGCACCTAGAAAGGGAGCGCATTACAGCCTCAAGGGCTTTTTCTTGACACTGGAGGGAATGAAATGAAGTGAGTGGAAGGAAGTGAAGGGAGCTGCAAAGGCCAGCATGAAAAAAAAAAACTGTGTGTCTGAATGATGCTGACAGTTTTATGTGACCTCCTGGGTCAGTCTGGCACACACGCAAATAAACACACTCCAACGCGCTCCTTGTTGCAGCGATACACAGGAGAGCATCGAATATGATACAAAATACTGCAAGAGAATGCTTTTGTTGAAATGGCTTAAAAGTGTCTGCGCGTGTGTGTCTGTGGCGGTGTGTGAGTATGTGTACGTGCATGCACGTGCATGTGTGTGTAACATGATTTCTTTGCTAACAGGACTATTCATATCGCCAGTGGCCTGTAACCCACACCCTGTGTGTAACCTGAATGCCAAGAGGTACGATGGAAAGAGAGAAGTCTGATCTCAAAATCACGACATCAGGCAAACTCCTGCAACACACACACACACACACACACACACACACACACACACACACACACATTTCATTACCTCACGCGTGTGTCACCGTGGTTTTTATGAGCTCCACAGAGGTTGTATTCAGCGCAATGAAAGGAAAGCCTAAAGCAGGCTGGTGTGCACTTCTTTACACTCCGCTTTCTCCCCGTCTTCTGCACCCCCACCCCACCCACCTCCCTCCACCCCCATCCCACCCCAACCCCCTCCCCGCTGAGACCATGAAAGACCTGCAAGTTTATCAGACCTAATGTAGCATTAGCGTCTACAGCTCCTCCGGTCTCCCTATCTCCACCACTCACTGTGCATAAACCTCTACTAATGCTATCTGTGCCATTCACGGCGGACGGGCGCCGCTAACGATGCTAATTAGCAAGCGAACACAATGCACGCTTCATCTCCCCTCCCACCTGTCAGAAGTACATGCAGTAATGCCTCAAAAAACCAGAGAAAATAGCTTTTTCGCTCTTCTCTCCTCCTCCTCTTCGCCGCCATCACTCTTTTTTGCGTTCGTTCTGTTTCATGTTTTGTTTTGGTTTTTGCTGTGAAAACTCCAGGAGAAACTTTGCTAACTGTGTCTGTTTATGTGTGTGTGTGCTTTGTTCAGTGCACTTGCTTTTCTTTTCTTTTCTTTTCTTTTTTTTTTTTTTTTTGATAAGAAATTCGGGGAATGGGGCGCGAAGTGAAGAGCAGAGAAACAAGAGAGACCAAAACCAGGACACGGCAAACACAAAGAAAAGGGGAACTGATGATATGAACAGATCCCCTACTGTTTACAGTTATAACCTCTGTTCCCCGCCTCATGCAAGTCATTGTCGCGGGACAGAAAGATTTATTGTAGAAGAATAAAAGGAAGGAATCGGCTGAGCAAGAAAGACAGCACCGGAGGTAAGAGTCGGCCGGCCGGCTAAACCTTACACCAGACCCCCGTAACCATCTTTATTCTTCTATCCACACCTTGAGGGCATTCCTCAGTTCACCTCTCAGATGAAAAGAGTGAATGTATCCTTTCTGATGCTAAATAGAGTGGTGTGTTTCTGGTCCCCAGAGGATGCAGAATCCTGTTTCATCAATCCAGCCAGCTGCCCACACACACACACAAGTGCTTGTTGAGTGTATATGCGTGGGCTAATGTGTGCGTGTGCGTGTGTGTGTGTGTGTGTGTGTAGTAGTAGTGTATTGTGTAAGTGGTTGTTAGAATGCTACAGCAAAAGCTGCTCTCTAAAATGGTACTCATATTCTGAAGGGCCTACAGGGTTTTAGTGGCGCTCGCTAACGAGGCATTCATACTGATCCATTACAGTGTCACACACACACACGCACATGAGCGCGCACACTCAAGCACACACATACACACTGCCACACGAACACAAATAATGCAATTACAAAAGTTTACCTCTGTTAATGGAGTATGCATGTACGGTTAAAGATTCACATTTTATAGAAATTGCTAAAAAAAAAAGGAAAGACATGGAAGGAGGAGGAAGCACTTCTGCCTACAGAGGATAGTAGCTCTGATACACAGCATACTCGTGTTTTGTGGAGTCAATCCATCACAGGACACCCATTTACTGAGACCCTCTGAATTATATGTTGGCGCAAATAGATTTGTATCTGTCTTCATTTGCTTGGGTTTGCCGTGGAGCGATGGAATCAGAACCGCAAAATGAAATGTGGCATCTCGCCTAGCGTAGAAGAAAGTATTTAAGTAAATTTACAGGTGTTTGATGGCACTGGCGTCTCATTCCTCTGCTCTCTGACCCCAGGCTGTGGCATTCAGTACTGTCCTATTGTGATCAGCCTTCTTCTCAAACACATGACGACCTTTAGTTGAAATAAATAAATGTGCATACATAATCAGAATAAAATTCTAGGTCAGAGCAGCAGCAAATGTTAACTCTAACAAAGTGGCACCCCGGAACACTCAAAATTGCCACCATTAGCACCAATTCTGTGGGTTTTATGGAGGCAAATCGCTGTCGAAATGTGCAAGCATGAATATGAGGGAGCCGCAAGCTGAATTCAATCAGCTTTCACAGTATTATGGTGCAATACTGTGTCCTGCAAGGGGAAAATTGCTCCACGCACACGCCCACTGCCTCTGCTAGCAAAACTTTCACCCTCTGGAGCAGACCTGGGCATCACAAGGCCTGGAGGCCATCTGTGGCCCTTTAGCTCTGAGTGGCCCCCAGGGGGTCAATAAGAAGTCCTCAAGCAGATGAAAAATACTGTGTAGGATGTGTGCAATGCTAGCAGCTTATTACTAGCTTTATTACATCTAAAATGGTCAGATGTGTCAAGGCATTGACCATTATCATATTATTGCTTGTGTGTAGCGCCATGGCTGGCAGAGACAGCAAAATTAGTAAAATGTAGTAAGATCACATTGAATGAATGAATGAATGAATGAATGAATGAATGAATGAATGAATGAATGAATGAAAAAAGTATAATTAATGTAATTATGTCTTAAAGTGCAAACAAAAACTAAACACCACCCCTCGGTCATCAGTTATAGAAATATGATTTTCTTCCATGTGATACAAACAGAAAATACATTTTAACACAACATGTAACATTGTGTGACATCGATGTGAAAAATGTATTTCTTACATCAGAATTCAGAAACAATGATCAGAAGACAGAAGAAAAATAGCTCAATTTATACAACTGCCTGAAAACACAAAGCTGTTGTGATCCTGTTTCATCAAATTAATTGAAGGAAAAAAATATCTTCATACATTCTTTTTAAATTGTTGCATATGTGAGTATTGCTAAGAACTGAGGAGAAAGATAAATTTGCCATCTGATAATGAGCTCCATTTCTTTTGAATAGTTGTTGATAATGATTTGTTTTTTGGTCTTAAACATTATTTGTGCTGTTTGTAGTCCTACTATATCCGTGCATCTGATTAATTTTGACTTTAAAAGGAATGTGTTATCGTGATCCCGATGTAAAACCTTATGAATGATTCTGATTGCTCTTTGCTGATTATTGGATGAATTGTTACTCCAGACCTCGAGACAGTAGTTTAAATGTGCTAATATGAGTCCACAATAGAGGATGTGAAGTGATTCATAGTGTAGACAATGTTTTTCTCAATGTAAAATTAAGATGGTTATTGATTATTTGGGTTGTACATGTTTTATATGTGGTATGTGGCTTTCAAGAATAGACCCAATGATTAAACAACCCTCTCAGGCCTGCACTTGTGTTTCACCCTAATCTCATTTTTTTGTCCTTCTTAAATGTAAAATATTTTATTTAAACTGAAAAAACTGTGCTGTTACTCTGAAAGCCCAAACTAGCAATAATTAATTTCATTTCAACTAAATTATAGTCAACATTCTAGAAAATCCAGTTATTAAGATGAGGATTAAAAAACAAACCAAATCAATTAACAATGCACTGTTTCCAAAATCAATGAGGCTTCACGTTCAATAATCATATTAATACTGCTGTCGACGTAACAGGCGGCTTTTGCACTTTCACATTTTGGAAGAGGTTTGCGGCCATACGTTTAAATCAGCTGCAACTGGTAGGAAACGATGCCACAAACACATGTGCAGCCGACTCAGTTCAATAGATTATAGGTAGACAGCCAGACAATTATCAGGTTGTAATAGCTAACAATCGGTCCTGTGTCCAAGCATCATGTCGATCCCAAACATTGCAGGCACAGTGTTCCTTTCAGCACCACCAGCTTATCTATGATTTTTATTACAACAATGATTAATAACTGGGCTGGCTGTCCGTGTCCAAGTCCTTAAACAACACGGCACATATGAAAAGCGACAGAAAAAAACTTGACTGAGCTTATTTGGGAACGTTTGCTCTGACAGAATACAAATAGCGATTGAATGCACTTTGTTGAAATGATTTGAATCACGCCGGTGTAAATCCAATAACGCACAAGTTCTGACCAACCCATCTGCAAAACAACTGCCCTCGGGTGATACACACTTATAATTGAATGAACTGAACGGACGTGCGTGTGCCCTCCGTTGCTGGGTGTTACTTAACTTTATTTCACAGTACTTTTTCCTTCAGCTCTGCCTGCGTGTGTGTTTACCAGCCGCTTGTTACTCTGAGCCCCTGCAGTTTGGCAGGTTTTACACTTTGACACACTTGAAGTCACTGAAAATAACACTCCAAGTATTGAATGTCAATAATTCTCCGCATGCTTGTAAACTTTAATAAATTTGGCCACAACTTTACAAACTTTATGAATTACACAATTTCCGAGCATCATTCAATACAGCAGTCAGATAAGGAATGGAGTTAGCATTGTGCTCCATATATAAAAAAGTAATTCTGCAGGAACAAAACAGAAGAGGCATGTAAGGTTGTTATCAGGTTACCTGGCTTTTATTGAATTAATACTATTTTGCTCAACACAAACACATGCAACAGTTTATTTGTGATATCTTTCCTCCTTCAGTAGAAAGCCTTGGCCTGATCATATTTTTAATGATCACAACAAGAATTCTTACTTGAATTGAATTGGGGGAGGAAAAAAAAAAAATGCCAGTAACCTTGCCGACCCTTCTTACAATCATTCACAATCTGGCTCCGTCATCTTTAGGTGCAGAGCACAATGCGGAGATAAATGCACGGTGTGTACACGTGGAAGCATGATCATTCAGAGAGAAGAATTCAAAGAAACTCCTCAAGTGATAAACAACTTTCATTGTGGACAATGAGACCAGCCCATTTCTGAGGTTCTCCTGGCGGCGCTGTAAAATTGTTTCATCCCCTGCACCGCAAGGTCAAGTATTGCGAGTACAAACAACGCCACAGCCTCACAGCAAACTCAAAAGTAAAGTAGTGCCATGCACAGATTCTCTTTCTTTGTGCTTCATTATGTTGGAGTGTCTGCATGTGTGCCGAGACTGTGCTCTTTGTGTCTGCATCTTTGTCTCTCTCCATCCTTTTAAGACATTGATTTCTCCTCATGACGGACAGAAGGCTTTAAAAAAGGACAAAGATGGAGTGATGAATGGCCGCTGTCCTCAAGAGGGATGCTTGTTTTCTCGTCTCTCTTTGATGAGGTCACAGACAAGACACTGGGTCACAGGTCATGGAACCATATAGATTGACATCAAAAAAATACAAAAAACTCCACTTTACTCCATTGAATTGGTCCCCAGCTGCAATTACCTATAAATTGTTGCTACTAACCATGTCGACCTGCCCATAAACTCTAATTTACACCTAAATGTCCTAAAACATACACACACACACAGACACATCTGTATACTGTACAAACACACACACACACACACACGATTGCGTGCACATGTGCAGTTATAGAGGAATAAAAGCTGCCATTGAACTCAGTCCTACAGCACAATTGGCTGTCTGACTGTGCTAAATCATCCTCACTGTATAACCTAGAAATCCCCATATATCAGTGAGTGTGTTTGTCTGTGTGTGTGTGTGTGTGTGTGTGTGTGTGTGTGTGTGTGTGTGCGCATCACGGGGCCAAAGGTCATCGAGTGAGGGGCTAGGGAATGTTCATGGAGCACACAACAAAATTCCAGCTAAACAAAGCTCTATCTGTGCATCCTGCAACCCGACGGCGGCGGCGGCGGCAGCGGTGTCGGGACGCCATGATAGGTGAAGACTTGGACACCAGAAGGAGTTTCCTCTCCTCTGTTTCACAGCAGAGGTGTGTTTACATGGCTGCTTATAGTAAGGCTGTTAGTGTTAGGTCGGGGTGTTTATGAGGTGGGACACTGCATGTGTGTGTGTGTGTATGGTGGCTTTGTATGTGAAGTGTTTGGGTGCACATGTGTGTGTGGCCAGGCTGCGGTGCCTGGCTGTGGAACGCAGAGGTCAAGAGGAGCTGACCTCCCCCCAAGGCCTGGATCTGGTGCAAAGGGGGAGGAGAGAGGTGAGAAACAAACACACACACACACACACAAACGCATTCAAGCATCAGCAATGTTACTTTTATTTTTTTACAACTTTCTTTCTGAACGATAGACCATAAACCCTGACTTGGTAAAAAAAATTCAACAGATTTAGCCACAACTACTAACAGACAACGTCATTATTTCAGTGAAGAATAAAGTGTGCACCTTTAGTTTTTATGTTTTATGCAAATTTGGGCCTGATCATCTGTGTTTCTCGTTGTCCGAGCCAGTTTTCATCACACCACTGGAAATCAATACCCTCAAAAACACATGAAATCCTGTCTGAGTTGTACATCATGTCTCCTTTGACTCTTGGCACTGACTTCGGGAAAGTAAAGACGATCGCAAACAAAAGCACCAGTCAGACTGCAAAAATAAAACTCATTCTCATATGACATGCAATGCAGACACAAACACACATTCGTACCTGCGCTCCCCTTCCTCTGTCTGTTATTGAATGTTTGAATTCTCCTGGCCTGAGACGTTTTCTTTCCGCCCCCTCTGCTCCCCTACACTTGTCTTTCAGACTAAACAAATGTAACTTGGCTGGGAACGGCTCTGGATCCAGATGCCGCCTCTCTCTCTCACTCGCTCATCCTTCACCACCCTCCACTAACCACCCCTTCCCCTCTTCGGCGACCTTTGCCCTCCCGCCCTCTCTCTCTCTGTGCTGGGCAGACAACAAACTCAGCGACACCTCTCCTCTCTCTCCTTGCCCATTTATTATTTTCTCCACTCTCAAAAAAGTGGAAGAGAAAGCAGGACGTTGACTGAGAGAGAGAGAGAGAGAGAGAGAGAGAGAGAAGGTGAAGCCCTGAGGAATCCTGACAGGCGGACACACTCCTCCCATCCTCCGGCCTTTCATCGCTGTGAAAAAAAACTCAGGGCCCTTGCTTCAACCACACAGGCACAACTGCTGAGCACACCTGCTGCAGTTC